>NC_133620.1:29565953-29665953 GCF_048593235.1 Sminthopsis crassicaudata
TTTCTTAGCCAATACCAAATGGTTTTGGTGACTGCTGCTATATAATATAGCTTTAGATCAGGTACACCTAGACCATTAAGTTTAATCTTCCTTGTCAACATTTTCTCTACCACTTTTTAAAGTCCATACAATTAAGAAAACCGTGAATCAGGCCAGGATTTGTAGTATTTGCTGATTTCTGAGGTAAGAATGCTCCCATGGGAAATTTAACAATCAGCCCCCTTGAGCCAGTTCAAGCTGGCTGGAACACTCTCCTTGCCATGAGTAGCATTCTCCATGCCTGGAATTCTCTCCTTCCTCAACCTCTGGCTCCCACCTTCCCTGGATCACTTTAAACTTCAGTTCAAAGCAGAGGCAAGGATCTCTTGCAAAAGGCCTTTATTGCCTCTCATTGATAGTATTTTACATCACTATGCCAGAACCTTGCACAGTGGCTATAAGCACTTAATAAATAAAAAATGTTTGTTGACTGAGTGCATGAAAAATATGACAAATCAAAAATAAATAAAACAAGAAAATTACTAGAACTTGGGGAATATAGAAAATAGTGCCAATCAAAAGAACCCATAGATAATTAAAAAAATATTAAATTTTAAACTCCAAAACATATACTGGCTGCATTTTAAAATTTCATTGAAAAACAAAAAAAACTCTGCAAGCAGCCAAGAGAAAAACCTTTAAACATCAAAAAGAAAGAATTTTGATTTTATTTCTTTTTTATATAAAGTTTTTTATTTTCAAAATTGTGAAGGTCTGGAATTGTAAAGGTCCGGTCGTCTCTAAGTTGTCCTTGGGGACTGCCATCTCAACTCAATCCCAGACTAGACTAATTCCTTGCCCTCCTGCCCTCCTCTTTTATCCTAGCAGAGATTGTAGTGAGAACTCAACGGGGCTTGTGAGAAAATATTTCAACCAATGAACTTGTTCCTTTTAAAGGTTGTGTAAACTCCTTTTCAGAAGTTCAAAGGTGTAAACTCCCCCTAAAGGCTGGAACTAAAGGTGTGAATTCTGAGCTAGAGAATTGCCCAGACAAGCTAAATTCTCACCTTGTAATCCTACCATCTCCCCCTTTCTTTTGAATTAGAACATAGGGTGGTCATGACCTTGAAACATAAATCCATCAATATGGGAGGTATTACACATAATTACATAAATTACATAAATACATAGTAACATAACACATGCTAAAAGTATGTAACAAATAACATGATCAAATAATCATAAATTGAGAATTTATAAATGTCCATAAGTCCATTGTCCATTAGTCTCATCTTGTGTTAGGAAATCCAATGATTCTTGCTGGTTTTAAAGTTCTTTAACAGTGTTCTTATTAGCCATGCTCTTTCAGTGTCAGATGTTTTTTAGATTTTTTTCCTTTGTTTTAAGGTTCTTCTCTTTTTCTGTCTCTCTCTGATGGATAAGGCAAATACAACTTGTTGGCACCCATCTGATTCTTTCTCCATCTGAATAAATACAAGCAAACCCTCTCCCCCAAGCAGTTAACCTATCTGGTCCCTTCCATTCACCACTTTCTGGATCTCTCCACATCACCTGGCGATTATCTAAGGACAGTGGAGCTGCTTGCACTGGGCACTGTCCTTCCAGTGGGTTATAAAACCTGTCTGCCGGAGCCAGTGCATCTTTGTCAAAAATTAGAAAATTAATGGTATAGAGAACTAAATTTAGAAGTTCTCTAGGGTTACCTGTGGCTCCCCCTTTCTTTTGTTTTTGGAGGAGTGTCTTAATGTCTCTGTTTCTTCTCTCTACTATTGCCTGACCTTGCGGATTAAAAGATATGCCAGTTTTCTATGTATATGTATATAAATTATGTATAGTTTTCAACATTCACCTTTGCAAAACCTTGTGTTCCAATTTTTTTTCTCCTTCCCTTCCCCCAACCTTCTCTCCTAGATGGCAAACAATCCAAAATATGTTAAACAAGTACAGTTCTTCTATATGTGTTTCTGAAATTATCATGTTGCACAAGAAAAATCAGATCAAAAAGGAAAAAAAAGAGAAAGAAAACAAAATGCAAGCAAACAACAACAAAAAAGTGAAAATAGTTATGTTGTGAGCCATACTCAGCTCTTTCTCTGGGTCTTATGTCTTCAACATAAGATCATTGGAACTACCCTCAACCACTTCATTGTTGAAGGGAGCCGTGTCCATCAGAATTGATCATCACATAATTTTGCTGTTGCTGTGTACAATAGTTCTTCTCGCTTCCCTCAACATCAGTTCCTGTCAGTCTCTCCAGGCCTCTCTAAAATCCTCCTGCTGGTTGTTTCTTATAGAACAATAACATTCCATAACATTCATATCCCATCACTTATTCAGCCATTCCCCAGCTGATGGGCATCCACTCAGTGTCCAGTTTCTTGCCACTGAAAACATTTTTGCACATGTGGGGAGGAAGGAACTTTGAATAACAGAAGACTATTCTGCATCCTCTAGAAACTGAAGAAGTGAATGGAACCAGAGTTTTAATAGAAAGTTACTCTGGCTGCTCTGCCATGATAAACTGTGGCATATCTGAAGAGATATACCCAAATTGTTTTCTGAATATGGAATTTTATCTGACTCTAGGCTAAAGATGACAATGTAATTATCAACCAGAACTGAAGGTGGGATCATCTGAAGATTCAGAGTCTGAACTCAAAAAAGATAAAAGGAGAGAGTTGAAATGACAGATTTCAGAACTGTATCAACTAAACTTGAAGCTGGAAATGATGTGTATTCAGTTATTTCAGAGGAATTTAGTCTGACTGAGTAGAGGAACATCTTGGAAGCAGGGAATCAGAGAAGTCACCCCATGACCTTGACAAGTGTGAATGAATGCTAGTAAAGCAATAGGCATCTTCTCAACTTAGCAATGGAAATATGTGTTCAAAATCCCGGAGATCATTGTACACGGCAACAGCAAGATTGATCAATTCTGATGGACGTGGCTCTCTTCAACAAAGTCCTCTCTTCAACAATGAGATGATGGTCTTGTGATGGAGAGAGCCATCTACATGCAGAGAGAGGACAATAGGGACTGAGTGTGGATCACAACATAGCATCTTTATTTATTTATTTTGTTATTTGCTTGCATTTTATTTTCTTTATCTTTTTTCTGGTTTGATTTGATTTTTGTGCAGCAAGATAATTGTATAAAAATGTATGCATACATTGGATTTAACATATATTTCTACCATGTTTAACATATATTGGACTATTTGCCATCTAGAGCAGGGAGTGGGGAAAGGGGAAGGAAATTGGAACACAAGGTTTTACAAGGGTTAATGTTGAAGAATTATCCATGCATATGTTTTGAAAATAAAAAGCTTTCATAAAAAAAGTTCAGTAAAACCAACTAGTACTTGGACTATGCCTGAAAATATATGCAATTTGTCTTTGTGACCCCGGTATTTAATCCACTACCTAGTTCATAAAAAATAAATTCTTATTGATTGGAGAAAAAAGGAAACATATGCTCAACACAAAAGCTACATTCAACCAAGAACTCTTATCTATAATTCCTGAGACAAAAAAAAAAAAAAAAAAAAAAAAAAAAAGACACTGAAGTTTACAACTCCAGAAGTGTGAGTTACCTTAAGTAGATAGATTTTCCTCATTTGTGTTCTTTTTGGCTGTTTGCCTCAGATGTGCTCACTCTTTCCCCAAAGATACTTAATAGAACTGTTAGGCCCAAGTTTATGTATCATGATGTTAAGTTAGTCCACAAGCATTTATTAAATATATACTATTTTACTAAGTGTTAGGGATGCAAATAAAGGCAAAAAACCAACAACCCCCCCCAAAAAAACAAAACCCACAAGCATTCCCTGCTCTCAGGAGCTCACGATTTGATGGGGGAGACAAATGTATGAACAAATTTTTTTTTTGAAAACAAAGTCACTTTATTATAAAAATTTTTTGACAGTATATATGCATGAGTAATTTTTGTATAACATTATCCCTTGTATTCATTTTTCCAAATTATCCCCTCCCTCCCTCTACTCCCTCCCCTAGATGACAGGCAATCCCATACATTTTACATGGGTTACTGTATAACCTAGATACAATATATGTGTGTGAATCCAATTTTCTTGTTGCACATTAAGTATTAGATTCCGAAGGTATAAGTAACCTGGGTAGATAGACAGTAGTGCTAACAATTTACATTCACTTCCCAGTGTTCCTTCTCTGGGTGTTTCTGTCCATCATTGATCAACTGGAAGCGAGTTGGATCTTCTTTATGTTGAAGATTTCCACTTCCATCAGAATACATCCTCATACAGTATCGTTGTTGAAGTGTACAGTGATCTTCTGGTTCTGCTCATTTCACTCAGCATCAGTTGATATAGGTCTCTCCAAGCCTCTCTCTATTCCTCCTGCTGGTCATTTCTTACAGAAAAATAATATTCCATAACCTTCATATACCATAATTTACCCAACCATTCTCCAATTGATGGACATCCATTCAACTTCCAGTTTCTAGCCACTACAAAAAGTGCTGCCACAAACATTTTGGCACATACAGGTCCCTTTCCCTTCTTTAGTATTTCCTTGGGATATAAGCCCAATAGCAGCAATGCTGGGTCAAAGGGTATGCATAGTTTGATAACTTTTTGGGCATAGTTCCAAATTGCTCTCCAGAATGGCTGGATTCTTTCACAACTCCACCAACAATGCATCAGTGTCCCAGTTTTCCCACATCCCCTCCAACATTCATCATTATTTGTTCCTGTCATCTTAGCCAATCTGACAGGTGTGTAATGGTATCTCAGAGTGGTCTTATGAACAAAATATAAACAGCATAAATTGCAGAAGGAAGGCACTGAAATTAAGAAGAAAGGCTTGGGAACTGGACCTTCTTAAAGCTATTATCTGGGAGTTGAAGGAAACCAAGAAAGCCAAAAGATGCAGGTGCGGAGAGAAAGAACTTGTTATTCCTGCATTTGTTTTACTATATGAGTAGTTACTTCCTTTGCTTTGCTATTAAGGAAATTGTTATGTTTAGGGTCTCACAGTGTGATGATTTTCAGTGACCAGTGGTATAAATGGACGTACATGGGTGGGGGCTTGATGATTGAGAGTGGTGAGCAGGAGGATACTCCCTCCACCGCTGGTTATCCCAGAGATCTGAGAGACTTTGAGCCATGGGAATGGCAAGGAGGGGCAGTGATGGAGTTCCAGTTCATGGTTCCAGGGAGTCTTCCTTCTCCAGGCTGAGCTTTAAAGTTTTTTATTTATTCTTTTTTTTCCATTCACCTATTCATTTAGTTAGTTATTTTGCTGAGGTAATTGTGTACCCAGGGGTACACAGCCAGGAAGTGTGAAGTATCTGACGTCAGATTTGAACTCAGGTCCTCCTGACTTCAGGGCTGGTGCTCTCTCCACCTAGCTGCCCCCTAAGCTTTAAACTTCACAAATCACTCTCCAATCCACAAAGTCTTTAAGGCATATTATTTCCCTCTCCCCTGCTGGATGAGATCCCCCACAGAAGGGGGGGGCTGTCCTTTCTCCTCCTGGACTTGGGCTTCCGCTGAGAGGCACGGCTCCTCTTTCATGTCCCAACAGGATCCTAAGGAAAGCCCAAAAGGGAGGCAGAGGGAGCAGGCATTCCGCTGGTGGGGAGAGGAGAGCATCCTTAGCTATGATACTGGAGATCTGAATCTATCCTAACGCTTCCTGAGTCCTGCTTGAGGCCGGCCAGCCAATGATCATTGGCAAGTTAAGATAGAAGGCACCAGCTCAGGCTGGGGCTGGTGGAGACCCTGTCACAAAGCCTGTGAAGGGGGCCATCCCCAATCAGGTGGTGCCATTTGATTTTCACTTTAAAGGGGGAAGCCTTCAATGGCCCAGAAGAAAGAGGCTAATCAGAAAGCTCTGAGAATGTGGCAGCTGGTCCCCAGAGAGTCCCTGTGGCAGTGCTGACCTCCGGGAGTGCGCCATTCGTCCCCGGGCCTGGCAGCTTTATGGGCGCCCGGCCGCCTCTACAGAGCACCAATTTGCTGCTGTAGTTGGTTTGGGGGACTGAAACTTTCAATAAATCTATATTAAAATCAAAAGGGGAATTAAACAGGCCCCCACGAGGGCTACCTAAGATGAGGCAGCCCATTAGCACCCTGGCCTCCCGGCCTGGCAATCTGTCTCTCAGTTCAGGAGCAGGTCACCGGGGTGATGAATGGTCAGGGGTCCAGATTGCAGCCACTGAAGATGGCAGCCCAAGAGCAGCTGGCAGGCCGAGGAGGAGGAGGAAGGGCCCACAGCCTTCAGGGGTGCTTGGGGGAGGGCAAGAGCTTTTCTCTAAATACCCAAGCAAACACCCTGGTTAAAAGCATCCAACCACAGCATCCAGCAAGACAGCCCAGAGAACAAGGGGATGGAGAAGAGAGAAGGACCGCTGGCCTGGGCTCAGGAGAGCAAGGTCAGAAAGAGGGACCAATGCCCCCTCAGACCCAACCCTCACACCATAGAGGACTCCACAAGTGGTTAGCCAGCTCCTGCTTCAGGACCTCTCAGGGAAGAAGCACTTCTGAGAAGCAGCCCATTGCTCTGGGTATCGCTGACACAATCCTTCCTGGTACCCTGGCAGTCTGGGCCTGCTCTCCAGGGCCAAGAAGAACCAGACTAAGTCCCTGTGCATTAAGAGATGAGAAGATGGGGACAGCTAGGTGGTGCAGGGGGTAGAACACCAGGCCTGAAGTCAGGAGGACCTGAGTTCAAACCTGGTCTCAGACATTTCACACTTCCTAGCTTCTCAGGAAAGTCATTTAACCCCCATTGCCTCAGGGGAAAAAAAGAGGTTATGAGACATTTTTTAAAAATAATAGCCTTTTATTTTCAAAATATATAAAAAAGATAGTTTTCAGCATTTACTCCTGCAAAATCTTGTGTTGCAAAATTTTCTTCCTCCCTTCTCTTCAATCCCCTTCCTTAGACAGTAAGCAATCCAATTTATGTTAAACATGCAATTCTTTTATGCATATTTCCATTTATCATGCTACACAAGAAAAAAAAACAGATCAAAAAGGAAAAGAGAAAGAAAACAAAAAGCAAACAACAACAAAAAAGGTAAAAATACTATGTTGTGATCCATATTCAGTTCCCACAATCCTCTCCCTGGGTAGATGGCTCTCTCCATCCCCAAACCATTGGAACTATCTTGAATCACCTCACTATTGAAGAGGGCCACGTCCATCAGAATTGATCATCATGTAGTCTTGCTGTTGCCATATATAAGGATCTCCTGGTCCTGCTCATTTCCCTCAGCATCAGTTCCTGCCAGTCTCTCCAGGCCTCTCTGAAATCATCCTGCTGATTGTTTCTTACAGAACAATAATATTCCATAACCTTCATCTACCATAACTTGTTCAACCATTCTCTGGGCATCCACTCAGTTTCCAGTTTCTGGCCACTACAAAAAAGGGCTGCCACAAACATTTTTTGCACACATGAGTCCCTTTCCCTCCTTTAGGATCTCTTTGGGATACGGGCCCAGTAAAAACACTGATGGGTCAAAGGGTATGCACAGTTTGATAGTCCTCTGGGCACAGTTCCAAATTGCTCTCCAGAACAGTTGGATCGTTCACAACTCCCTCAACAATATATCAGTGTATGGATTGAATTCTCCTTTTATTTTCACTCCCTCCAACCTTCCTTTCTCCACTCTTATATGATGTGATATCAAGGGCTTGTCATTAAGCTGGTTACCTTTCTCTAGATATTTAATAGTTTATCCATGTCCCCCTTAAGTCATGGTCCCAGAACTAAACACAAGATTCCAAGTGAGCTCTGAAAGAGCAGAGGACCTTCCCATTCTTCTCTAAATGCAGCTCAGTATGGCATGAGATGTTTTTGGCAACCACTTCACATGGTTGACTCATCTTAAACTTGTGGTCCACTAAAACTTGAAAATCTCTTTCAGAACAAGAGACCACTGCTATGTCAGAGAGATCATAAAAAAGGGAAAAGGATCTACACGTAGAAAAATATTTGCAGCAGCTTTTTTAAGGATGGCAAAGCATTGGAAATTGAGGGAATGCCCATCACTTGGGGAACAATTGAACAAGTTGCAGTATATGAATGTTATTGTTCTACAAGAAATGAGGAACAGGCAGATTTCAGAAAAAGCTAGAAAGACCGATATAAACAGATGCTGAGTGAAGTGAGCAGAACCAGGAGAACATTGTATACTGTCTAGAGTCCTTATTTATAGGAATTTGGAGCAGTTTGGGGAGAGTTTGAGCAGGTTCCTGCCTTTACTAGGCCATCTTGGCAGTGTAACAGCAACACTGTGTGATCAATTATGAAAGACTTAGCTCTTCTCTGCAATACAATGATCCAAGACAATTCCCAAAGACTTATAATAGAAAATACCATCCACATCCAGAGAAAGAGCTATGGAGACTGAATGCGGATCAAAGCATACTATTTTTAATTTTTTAAAACATATTTTTTGTCTTTTCTTCCTTGTGGTTTTGTCCCTTTTTCTAATTCTTCTTTTATAATTTAACCAATATGGAAATATGTTTAAGAAGATGGTATATGTATAATCAAATATATATATTTATAAAAAGGGTTAAAATTGTCTATGTATAGCTAGAAATTTTTTTCTCAATAGTATTTTATTTCTACAAATACAGCTGAAGATACTTTTCAACATTTATTTTAGTAAGATTGCGTTTCTTCCTCTTCCTCACTCCTCTGTCCCCAAGAAAGCAAGCAATCTGAGATAGACTAAATATGCGCAATCCTTTTAAATATCTTTCCCTATTTGTCATATTATGCAAGAAAAATCAGACCAAAAGGGAAAATGTCATGAGAAAAAAACAAAAAAACAAAAAAGGGGGAAATACGATATTTTAACTAATTTTCAAGTTCAAGGACTGTTTTATTTTGTCTTGGTGTTTCTAGTACTTCCAGTTGCTAGAGTCTTTTTGAGGTAGTCTTTCATGCACTAGGCATCTGGCATAGTCCTGTTTTTATTTTTTATTTTATTGTCTCCGGTTAGACCATGCGCCCCCGAGGGCAGGGCGGGCTTTTGCCTCTGTATCCCCGTTTAGCACAGTGCCTGGCACACAGTAGGTACTCAATAAATGCTTGGGGACTGACTGAGAACGGTTATGTAACTATGCCTCCCTCCCGTACTCGTGAAGTCCTTTGTGCCCATATGAGATTTAACATTTCTCCCTGCTGATTATTATCTTTTTCGATGCAGCCCAGTGTGCTGGCCTTTCTGGAGTTTCCTGGGTCCTGGCTGTCACCCAATGCGTTAGTTGTCCCACCTGGCCCCGGATTACCTGCCCATTTGATGAGAATGCCACATATGCTTTTGTCTGAGACACGGATAAAACTGTCAGCCGACGGCCCTCCACTGGGACCTTTTGTCACAATGACTGTCCCGTTACCAGATGGGTCTGGCCGCCCCGTCAGTTCTGAGTCATTTGCTTTTGTCATCACCTACACCCTCATCCCTCCGCGCTCCCCACAAGGAAAGTCTGAAATACTTGACTAAAATTGAGGCCGACTGTGTCCGGGAGCCCTCACATCTACTGTTTATATCATCCTACCAAAAAAGAAAATGAGATGCGGCTGCTGTTATGAACTGTTCTCGCTTTTAAAAAAGTTTTTATTCCCCCATTCCACGTAAAGACACTTTTAACATTCATTATAAAATGTTTTTAATTCCAAGTTTTCTCCTTCTTGCTCTTTCATTCTCCCCTCCCTAAGGTGGCAAGCCATTTGATACAGGTTACATATGTGCAATCATGCAAAACATATCTCCCTCTCAAGCAGGTTGGGAGAGAAGGAACAGACTAAAAGAAAAAAAACAAAAACAAAGGAAGGGAAAGAGAGTGCAAGGCACTCGGGTGTTTTGGGGAGGAGACGGCGCGTTTCGTCTTTGGAGCAGAGCCCCGTCATGCGCAGTTGGTTGTCCTGCAGGGTGTTTCCTGGTTCTGCTCGCTTCGCTTTGCATCAGTTTATAGAACGCTTTCTGAAAGCAGCCTGTCCGTCATTCCTTAGAGTACAATCATAATGGATACAATCACACCCTACACATAGTGCATGCCTTTCCCCTTGGGTGCTGTCTGTCCTGTTCTAAGAACTTCCATTTTCCCTGGAGGAGCAGTCTGGGGGTAAGGGGGCGGGGCTGGAGGGTCCTCATTCATCTGGTGAGAGGGAGAGCAGATCTTCGGTTCTCTTACTTTGAGCTGTGAATCTAGAGCAGCGGTCCTCAGACTTTTTAAATAGGGGTCAGTTCCCTGTCCCTCAGACTGCCGGAAGGCCGGACTACACTAAAAACAAAAGCTCACGCTCTGTCTCCGCCCCTCGCCCATCCACTTCACCGTATCTCCGTCTTTCCCTCCCGCAGGCCCCAGCCCCGTTCCATCCCTCGTCCCTCATGCGCCAGTGTCTGACCGCCCTGGAACAGAACACTCTGGTTATCTCATTTGATCTTTATCCCATGTCACAGAGGAAGAAACTGCGGTCAGAGGCGGAGGAACGTGTCCGGGGTGACCCTGCACATGCGCGCCCAAGGTGGGATTTGCAGTGAGGTCCTCCCCACTCCAGGGGCAGCCCTCCGGCCACTCGGCCCCTCTTTGCTTCACTTCCGGGGTGACTCTTCGCCCCGCCCGCCTCAGTGCCCCAGGCCGCACCCCTCCCCCCACTCCTCTCAGTTCTGGAACACTAGTCATTTTCCCCTGGCCCGGCAGGGTCCCCTTCTCTCTCCGGCCCACCCACCGTGCTCGGGGCCTCCTAGAGGACTGGAGGCCCCCTGAGGGCAGGACTGCCTGAGCCGGTAGGTTCCCTCAAAGTCTCTGCTAAGTCCTTGATCGTCTCCATCACTCAGAGTGTGAATGAAAGAACGGGAGCCGCGGCGGGAAGCACAAAGGACTGGAACGAAAGGCAAGCGTTGGAGACAAAAGGGTCACGTGACGGCCGCCTGCACGAAGGGCACCGGATTAGGGAGGGAATGAGGGACCAAAGGTAGCAGTGCAGTGCTTAGTTGGGACTGACTGCAGCCCGGAACTCCTGGCTCCTTGCTCCCCAAAGCGGGGGAGCTGCTGTTAAATCCAACAGCTCCGTCTTCCAGTCCGGAGCCAACGCCCCCCTCCCCCCCGGCTTCGTAAGGCGCGGCCTGGATCTGGGGGCCCGGGGCCCACGTGTCCCTAGCCAAACATGCGCACTGGGCCCCAGACCCGCTCAGAGACTGACCCACCGGGACTACAACCCCCAACATAACTAGCGGCAATAGAGGCCTGGCGGGGCGCCGCGACGCGCATGCGGCCGGAGATGCGAGGGCCGGTGCGAAGGAAGCCACGCCCCCCAGCCTCTCATTGGCCCACGGTCTCGGCGGCGGGCTCGTCGGTTGGCCGGCACGGCCGCCCGTCGGCGGCGCCGCGCGGGGTCAGAGGGCACGGAGGTGAGTCGGTGTGTTGTGGGGACTCGTGGTGCGGGCTGTCGCCGCCGCGGCCGCCAAGGGGGGCGACGGGCAGCGGGCGGAGCCGGTCTCGCCTTGGCCTCCCCCGGACGCGGGCCCGTTCCGCAGCCCTGCGCTTGCTCGTCCGCCGCGGCCCGGGGGAGGCCGGCGCGGGGCCTGCGGGCGCCCGGGGGGCGGGGGCGCGCGGGGCGGTGGCGGGAGCGCGGACGTGGCGGCGGGAGCGCGCGCTGGGGGCTGGGGGCTTGGGGTAGGGGCGGGGTGCGGGCAAGGGTTGTCATGGCGACGGGTACCCCGCTGCGGGCGGGACCCGAGCAGGGTTGCCATGGCGACGGCCCTCTCCCTCTTGCGGGGCGGGGCTGAGGAAAGGTCTGGATAGATGGGGGGCTCCCCTCTCCAGTGGGATTGGTATTGAGGGAGGTGTGGATAAAAGGGCTGCTCTTCTTGGAGGAGAAACCTAGGTTTTAAAGGGGTGCCCCTCCCTCCTAAGGAATTAGTTATTAGAGTAGAGCAGTTGAGGTGGGCCTTCATGGGAACACCCCTCACCTAAGGACATTGGTGGGTGGGTGGGGGCAGGGTGGTCTGAATGGGATGACTCCGGCTTTCCTGGGGAGGGCTGGCTATTAGGAGGGCTCCTCCCCTTGAGGGGATAAGTATCTTAGAAGGAGCCCCTCTGCTGGGAGTAGCTGGGGGGGTACCCCCCCAGGATGGTAGCTGAGTGGCCTCTGAACCACAGGAGGCAGGCCTCTAACATCCTCCTTTTTTGGTGGGAAGGAGAAAAAAGGGAGTTTTTGGGGTTGGGGGAAGGGGGCTTTATGACTCTCTCTTGGGTAAGAAGAGGGCTGAGGGACAGTTTGGTCCTGACTGAAAGGCCTACCTGGCCCAAGGGGAGAGGTCCCAGAGCAGGGCGGTCTCTGGCTCTGTCCGGTGAGGTGGGACTGGAAAAGGCCCCCGATGGGGGTGAGCCCCCTCCCAGTGGCTGTACAGAGCGGCGTGGGTTTCCCTTTACAGCAGATGCATGGGTGGCTCTGGGGCTCCGGCCCATACAAGCCCTGTGGTGTTGCCATACTGGCTGCTGGGTCAGACTGAAGGACTTGCAAGTCTTTGGCTTGGTTTGGTGTTTGGGCTCCTATATTTAGGACTGGATGGAATCGATGTCTTTTTGAAAACCACTGGCCCCGACAGTTTGAACTATTACCTCTGCTAATGGTCTCTGGTCACCTCCTTAACATCAGCTCTTGCCAGAGAGATTTACTGGGGCTCCCTTCTGAATGGCAGCACCGCATGAATCTGATTGGCCAAATACTAGGCTGTATTTCACCTCTGGTCTGTGAGGATTGGCTCGCTGATCTGGATTGTGGAATTTCTAACAGGACTTGGCTTCATCAAATACGGCTTTATTCTGACTTTATCATACACGGTGTACCTTGTTTTAGTGGGTTGGTGCTTTGAGCTTAAGTCTATAACACCTGAGTCCCCTAGAGCTTAAAAGTCCATTTATAAACAGTGATTTGGAGTGTGACTTCAGTAATGTGAGTGTCTGGGAACTTGGTTAGAAACCCACCACTTGGCTGCTGTGCGGGGAAGTGATTGATAAGGTTTCCTTTATGGATTCTGGGGTGGTTCATTGGAGCTCGGAGCACTTGACTCCACTGAAGTGCTCCAAATTAAAAGCTCGTTAACAATTCCTACCCAGAGATCCTGTAAATAATCAGCTGGCTAGGTCAGGGAGGGAACAGTCACCACAGTTCCCCATATCTTATTAGCTGGAAACTTCTAAATAAAGGTGATTAAAAACATTGAAAAGTGGTGTTTTCTTTGTGCTGGGTTCATTTGGTGAATGGCTTCCTTGGAAATGTGTGAAAAGGGGCAGGGGAATTGGGGAAAGAGGCTTGTACTTCCTGATGCTGCCAGGCCTCGAGAAGATTGTCCTGCAAAGCCAACCAGTCTGCCAGGGGCATAGTGGTCAGCTCTCTGATAGGAGGGAAGTGAAAAAAATCCTTGGGGCTTGGGCTTCAAGAATCTGGGGTCACAAGCACATCAGGCTTTTGTTGCTTTGAGTTTCTGAGAGAGTCATTCTGTGGCGTCCTATGATTTTAAATGGTCTAAGACTGATTTTTTTCTTTAGGTGTTGATTTAAACTTTGTGTAGCTCTTTGAATTGGCAAGCCATCCTAGTGAAGGTCAGACTCATTCTTGTGGTGTGTTTGTTGCATGGGTGAGGAGTCGAAGTCACTGACTTTGAGAGTGTAGACCTACATTTCGAAGATCCAGGCTCCTCCCCCATCCCCTTCCCCAGCAACCTGGCCTCCAGTGCTCAGTTATACAATCCCATGCTGACCTTGCCCTATCTTAGTCTGAAGACTAATGCCTTCTTTCTATTCTCTGTGTTTCTGGTCCCCTTCACTGCCAGTTAGCCTGTGGATAAAGATAAAGATCTTTAACGTTTGCCAAGGTAAACTTCCCTAGGAAGAACAGCCGGCCGCTCAAGTCCAGAGTGCCTTTCTAAAGCATCTGCTTTGTGCCAAGTGCCATGCTAGGGACGTGCTAGAATGACAAAAATGGCACTCTTCTTGTCCTCAGAGATTATATCCCATAGTGGTAGACACCGTGGACATGTGAGCGCAGAAAATAAATGCTGGGCAGTTTTGGTCAGGGAAGAAAGGAAGAATGCCTAATGAAGGAGGTGGCCTTGGAAATGAGCTTCAAAGAAAACTGGAGAGTAGAGGTGAAGCATGAGGAGCAGCCAGAGAGTGAAGTTGGACTTGTTTGGCTTTCAGTGTAGGAGAGGATCATGACATCAGGAAGGAGATGCCATGACATGCAAGTGAATTGGATTTAAGTGAGGGAGGGCTGGGCAAAATCAGTGACATGTTCTCTTCCAGAGCCATCTGGGTCCAGTGGCAAAACATAGAGAGATGGCCTCAGATGCAGTGGGAAACCTTGGCCTTTTTAAGCAAAGGTCTTTAACAAGGCTCAGTTTGACTGAGGCAACACCCATTCGGTGATTTCTGGGAAAGAAATGAGGCTGAGTATGACCTTTTATGTAGTCCAAAAAAAATCAGTTTGGGAGGGGGAGACCTTCAGGGTTTCTGGCCAAGTAGAGCTTAAACTGTGACCAAGTGGAGCTTGGCCTGGGGCCTATTCTTGGCCAGTCAATGAAAGCCAGAGTGATTTGGGTTTAAGGCCTATTAATAACGGAATGTAGCCCATAAGTCTTAAGATATCTTGTACAGTTTCAGTGGTGAAAATTTATTCCTTTGGGCAGAGCACCCACCGTAAGGGTATGATGCCCCATGTAGACATAGGAAAGGGAAAGAAAAGAAAAAGAGATGTGTTGCCCAACCGGCCAGTTGTAGCTGGGTCCCCAGTGGGACAGCTCCTCCTCCCAGTAGTATGAATTGGGAGGCTGTGCCAAGTCACCAGCCTCCCTTTCTCTTGGGGAGCCATCAGTTGGTCTAGAAGAGGACTGATAAGGAGGGTTGGATCCAGCGTGACTTTTAGTCAGAGTTGATGCTTGATCCATAGATCACAGGATCTCACTGAAGTTTCTTTTGAGTAGGGAGAGTGACATCATCAAACTTGTGCAGAAATCCCCAAGGAGGAGGGAGTAGGGAGAAGCAGGGAGACTGATTAATCCAGGTCTGAGGTACTGAGGGTCTACACAAGGAGGTGCTTGTGGAGTAGAGAGAAGAAGGTGCTCATAGATGAGATGTTATAGAGAATAAGAAATGAAATCATGACTGTATGTCAGGGAGAGAGCATGAACAGTCCAGGATGGGACCAGGCCTGTGAGCCTGGTAACTGGGAGGATGGTGGTGCCCTTGCTGGACATCAGGAAGTTGAGGGGAGAATGGAGGGAAAGGTTGTGTTCTCTTTTTGCCATGCCAAGTTTGAGATTTGTAGAGCTTAGAGCAAGGGGTTCTCAAACTACTGAGGACGTTTATGCAGCTGAGGATCTTTATGACCCCCCTCCCCCCTTTATGGCAAATGGGCTGAGGGGCGGAGACAGAGTGTGAGCTTTTTTTTTTGTTTAACTATAGTCCGGCCCTCTCACAGTCTGAGGGACAGTGAACAGGCCCCCTATTTTAAAAGTTTGAGGACCACTGCCTTAGAGTTTAGATGAACTACCATGGTCTCTGAGGTTCTAATTCTGAAATGCTGTGATTTTTTTTTTGTTTTTGGACAAAGGAGTACAAATAAGGAAGAATTCTTATCAGGAGGATCAGTGAATGTGTTCATTAGGGCAGTGTCCATGCTAGGTCTTTTTTTTTTTTTTTTTTTTTTTTTTTTTTAATTATTATAGCTTTTTATTTTCAAGATCTATGTGGGTAATTTTACAGCACTGACAATCACCAAGCCTTTTGTTCCAGTTTTTCCCCTCCTTCCCCCCTTCCTCAGATGGCAGGCCGTCCAATACATATTGAATATGTTAAAGTATAAATTAAATATGATATATGTATACATTCCAAACAGTTATTTTGCTGTACAAAAGGAATCGGACTTTGAAATAGTGTACAATTAGCCTGTGAAGGAAATCCAAAATGCAGGCAGACAAAGTTAGAGGGATTGGGAATTCCATGTAGTGGTTCATAGTCATCTCCCAGAGTTCTTTCACTGGGTGTAGCTGGTTCAGTTCACTACTGCTCTATTGGATCTGATTTGGTTCATCTCATTGTTGAAGAGGGCCACGCCCATCAGAATTGATCATCATACAGTATTGTTGAAGTATACAGCGATCTCCTGGTCCTGCTCATTTCACTCAGCATCAGTTCATGTAAGTCTCTCCAGGCTTTTCTGAAATCATCCTGTTGGTTGTTTCTTACAGAACAATAACATTCCATAATATTCATATACCACAATTTATTCAACCATTCCCCAGTTGATGGGCATCTACTCAGATTCCAGTTTCTGGCCACTACAAACAGGACTGCCACAAAAATTCTGGCACATACAGGTCTCTTTCCCTTCTTTAAAATCTCTTTGGGATATAAGCCCAGTAGTAACATTGTTGGATGAAAGGGTACGCACAGTTTGATAACTTTTTGGGCATTACTCCAGATTGCTCTCCAGAATGGCTGGATCTTTCACAACTCCACCAACAATGCATCAGTGTCCCAGTTTTCCCATATCCCCTCCAACATTCAGCATTATCTTTCCCTGTCATTCTAGCCAATCTGACAGATGTGTAGTGGTATCTCAAAGTTGTCTTAATTTGCATTTCTCTGATTAATAATAACTTGGAGCATCTTTTCATATGGTTAAAATTAGTTTCAATTTCTTCATCTGTTCATATCCTTTGACCATTTATCAATTGGAGAATGGCTTGATTTGTTATAAATTAAAGTTAATTCTCTATATATTTTGGAGATGAGGCCTTTATCAGAACCTTTGACTGTAAAAATGTTTTCCCAGTTTATTGCTTCCCTTCTAATTTTGTCTGCATTAGTTTTGTTTGTACAAAACTTTTTCAATTTGATACAATCAAAATTTTCTATTTTGTGATCAGTAATGATCACTAGTTCTAGTTCTTCTTTGGTCATAAATTCCTTCCTCTTCCACAGGTCTGAGAGGTAAACTATCCTATGTTCTTCTAATTTATTTATAATCTCATTCTTTATTATGCTAGGTCTTAAGGGAGGAATTTTAGCAGGAGGAAATGGAGGTGAGAAATTAAAAACAGCATGGTGAGCAAAAAGACTTGGAGGTGGGAAAGTGCACGGTGTCTCTAGAGGATGATAATTAGATAATTAGTAAAACATTGAGCTTATGAAGGAGGTTGTGGGAGAGAAGTTGAAATATATTCTCACTTAGCCTCGGGGCTTGAGACACTAGGGAAAGGATTGGCAGATGTGATGGTGGAACAGCTGGAGTTAATCTTTAGGATGCTGGGTTGAGGGGAGAATCAATGAGCCACTAGAAAAGAGAAAAATATGGCCCACAATTTAAAAAAGGAAACGTGAGTTCCATAATCTCACAATCTGGTGATCTAGGCGTCTCCCTGGCCAAGTCCTGAGCAGCTGTTTATGAGCATCTAGCAAGGGGATAGCTGATCACTAGGAGCCAGCACGGGCTTACTTGGAAAATACCATCTCCCATCTAATCCTATCCTTTTTTTGGCAGGGTTACTGGACTGGGTTGATAGGGCAAAGCAGTAGATACTAAGGCATCTGGATTTTAGCCAAACATTTGACAAAGCCTCTGACCTGCCCTGGGTGGAAATGCAGATGTGGATTGGATTAGGTGGATGCCCAGCTGGTTGATTAGTGGGTTGATGTCAGCCTGGAGGGCTTAGTCTGCTCTGCTCTGATCAGCATTTTTATTTATTTTTATTAAAAAAATTCTGAACTTAACAAAGAGAATAGGCAGAAACAAGAATTTCTATATACATAGTAGAACAGAAAAAGGATTTTGTATGCAACTTCAAATCTCTGTTTTGTATAACTGGATTTTCAAAAGTATATAATAAATTCAATAATAACCTGAGCTGTTCTGCTTGGTTTGGGATTCTTTCTGGGTTTCCTCCTGTTCTGTTCTGTTCTGTGCATTTTAAAAAGATGCTTCAATAATTCCTTCCTTTTCCCTTTCCTTTTCCATATCCCTTCCCTTTCCTTTTTCTTTCCCTCATTTTTCCTTTTCTTTTTCCTTCCCTTTCTTCCCTTTCCTTATTCTTTCCCTCTTTTTTCCTTTTCTTTCTCTTTCCCTTCCCTTTCCTACCCTTTTTCCTTCCCTTCCTACTTTCCCTTCCTATTTTCCCTTCCTTCCTTCCTTCTTTCCTTCCTCTCTCCTTTATTTCCTTCCTTTTTTCCTTTTCTTTTCCTATCCCTAAACCTCCTCTTGCTTCCCTCTCTCCCCTTTTTGGAATAAAAGAAAAGCAAAACTCTTTTAACATATATACAAAGTATAGCAAAACAGATTTCCTCATTGGCCATACCTAAAAAACATGTCCCCTGAGCCCTGTTAGCTAATAACATGTTTGATGATCTCTTCTCTGGGATCATGATTGGTAATTGCATTAATCAATTCTTCATAAGTTCATACAAGTCTTAGTCCTTGTATCTGAAACCATCCTCTTCATTTTTAAGGAGCAGTCATCTCTCATTCACATTCCCTTACAGAGATTTGTTCAGCCATCCCTCAGTCGATGGGCGTCCTTCGTTGCCAGCTCCTTGCCACTACCAAAAAGAGCTGCAAAATCCTCCTTTGTGTTTATGTAGGTTCTTTTCCTCTCTCTTTTCTCCTTGGGGCCTGGGCCTGGTGGCAGTGCTGCTGCTTTGGAAGGTGGAGCAGAGCTCCAGGCTGCTCTGTAGATTGGCTCCACTCCTCAGCCTCCTTGGGTGTGACATTTTTTCCTCATTTGTCATCTTTGTCAACCTGACTTCCTCAGAATTGTTTTGATGTGTGTCTCTGATAGCGATTGGGAACACTTTTCTATGGTGGTTGATAGCTTGGAATTCTGCCCTTCAGAACTGCAGGTTCCTGTGCTTTGACCATTTATCTATGGGGGAATGGCTCTAGTTCTTACACAGTTGAATCAGAAGGTAGTAGTGTAGATTGGCTATGAACAGCAGAAAAACTTTATGCCATTCCTCCACAGGCACCTGTTTCCCTTCTCGTTTTCATGCTGACTTGATTATTCACGGCTTTTTTAGTTTTTGTAATCTGAGCTGGGCATTTTGTCCTCCTAGTCACAGACCCTCTCTGTCTGGGCTGGTCCTGCCCAGTTATGAGAGACGTCTTCTTCCTCACTCCTTTATTCTGTCTTGTAGACATTCTGTATGGTGTGAGATGTTGGTCCGTACTTTATCTCTCCTGGACTCGTTTAACATTGTTATTGATGGACACAGACCCAAAGGGGCGCTTGTCAGATCTGTGTCTGTCAGGAAGCCACAGGGGGGATCCCTGCTGGGGTGGGGGGGGCACATTAGGTTTCTCCAGCTAGTTGAGGTCTTTTTAAATTCTGAACTTCAGTTACTCTAGGACAGACAGGAGGATCCATAGTGAGAAGCATCTTGGGAAGATCTGAGTTCATATTCTCCCTGAGATAGTAGCTAGATGACCGAGCACCTGTCTGCTTTGGTAATGACATCTTCCTCACGCAGCAGTTGTAAGGGTCAGTTAAGGTGATATTTGTCAAGACATGGCAGGGTGCCTGACACACAGTAGGTATTCCCCTCCTTCCTTCCCTCATTTGGATTCCAGGTTCTAACATTGCCTGAGGCAGCAGACCCCCTGGACAGCTGCTTTGTTCCCGCACCATCCACATTCCAGGCTCTCCTCTAGGCACTGGGGACACAAAACAATTCCTCAAGGCTCCGCTAGTCTAATGGGGAAGTGGTGCCTTCACCCACAGGCACAAAATGGGGAGAGGGAGATGCTAGCAGCAGACAGCTGTGGGGTAGACTGGGGGAAGGTCCGGCAGCAAGGTGAGCCGAGGGCCCGAGGCCGAGGCCTGGGGACAGTTGGGAAGGTCCAACAGTGCCTGCCAGAGGAGCTTGTTTGTGTTTGGTCTGGAGGTAATGGGGCACCCCTGAGCGTTTGAGGGAGGGAGTGATATGGTCACTGCTCCCCTCTGTTTTGTACTTGGTGCAGGCCTGGGTTCTGGGGGTGAGGACACATGAGCAGAGAGGCCTGCCTCAGAGCTCTTGCATATTGTTGGTGTTTCTGGGGCTGGGAGGTCCTGGCCCAGGTGTGGCTCTGAGCAAGACGGTAAGCAGAACTTTGCCAGGGTGCAAAGAGACTCAGAGCACGGTCCCTGCAGGACCCCAAGGGGGAAGCAGAACTCTAGACCACCATGCTGTGGGCAGGAGGCATTGGAGGGAAGGCCTCTGGTGAAGAGGACTGCTTCCTGCAGAAGGTGGCTGAAGGGGAAGCCAGTGGAAGCTGGGGATTCCAGGCAGGGACGGCCCTGGGTTGTGGCAGAGGGAGGGTGCCAGGTGGAGCAGGGCCGGGCGATGAAGGCTGTCAGGGGACGGACCTTTCTTTGGCTTTTGTCTCAGGTGGTGATGACCATGTGGGAGAGTGGAGGGAAGTGGAGGGTGATATCCAGCACCTTTCCCTTTGCCCAGCCTGTGGCCCTCTTTGTCTGGAGAGGCAATTCCCTAGCTGGAGTGTCCCCTCCTCCCCGCCGGCTCTGTGGGAAGAGTCTAGAGGCAGAGCGTCTGTTCAGGGCATCCTGAGGAGGGGGAGAGGTGGATGCAGAGCCTCTCACGGGGGGAACCCAGCTGGGCACATTGGTAGAGGGGGGCTTGCAAGGGGCTGGGCAAGGAAAAGGTGCTGGTTAGGAGATGGAGCGGGGAACAGCAGCAGGCTTGTGTCGGCAGCAACCAGTGGCCACTCGCGAGTCCTGCCACTTTGTGGGCCTGCAGTGGCAGTCTCGGCACCATCTGGCCGGACAGACTTCTTCAGGGCAGGGGGGTCCGTGGCCAGGAGCCATTCGCCAGGAGCCCAATAGTGTCAACAAAGGGACTCCGGCTTCTAGGCTGTAGCTTAGTTTTCTGATCACAGTTCCCCAAACTGTGGCTGTCCCCGCCCTGTCTGGTGGCTGGAGCCCTTTGTCTTTGCAGAGGGCTTTCCAGCCCCAAATTAGGAGGTGGGTTGGGGTCAGCGTTTGTGTCCCTGTGAGCTCACTGAGGCTGGCTGCAAGGCGTGTGCAAGGAGGGGAGCTAGAAACGCAGGGTGGGGCTGTGCTTTTGCCTCTTCAGTTTTTCTTCCTTGAAGGGAAGCCAGGGAGGGGTCAGCCGGGGCCTGTTAGGGTATTTTTTCATCCTCATCCCCCTGGGGTGATCCTGGGGAGGCCCAGGGGAAGCCGGGATTGTTGTGGGTGCTCAGCCTTGTTCCAGGTACAATCCAGAGGCACATAATTTATGGCAGTGTCAGAGCTAGCTGCCGGCGGGCACCTCAGTGACTTGAGAGGCCATTAGTATGCCTGTTCAGACCCTCGGTGTCCTTGCAATTGATTCTCCTTTGCATGTGTCTGATTTGGGAAGTTGTAGATCTGTGAGCAGTGATTGGATGTGACAGTCCAAACATGGGTCCCTAAATTAATCCTTTTAATAGTATTCCAGGCCCAAGGTAATGGTCTCATCTCCTCCCATGGGGAGCCCAGCCTGGCCTGCTGCTTCAGGGCGCTCTGGCCCAGCCGAGAGAGGTTGGGGGGACAGAGCTTTGGAGCTGGGTAAAGCCTTAGAGCCAGCCTTCCCAGGTCACAGAGGACGGAGGGGCAGGGCCCACTTTGATAGAGGGTGCCCAGGAGGATTTTCCCCAAATTTGTTTGGATTCTTTCTATTGTACCTTGTGCTGATTGGCTGCTGCTTCTGAAATATGGAAAGATTTGTTCCTTTAGAAGGGATGTGGAGGAGCTGGCCCTAAAGGTATATATATATATAAATGGAGAGCATTCCTTCCTGTCAGGGGAGGTGGGCGGAGTTGTCCAGCCCAAATCTTTCAAATCAACCGTATTCTTCCCTCTGTCTTGACTGCTTTTAGGCAGTCCCACTTTGTTTCCAGAGGAAGCTGGATTGTACATCTGGGGAGGGGTTCTTTATCTTGGTGAGAATTCACTTCAGCAAGGCTGGGCTCTGGGATGGGCCCCACCCCAGAATGGTCTGCCAAGTAGAGAAATGGACTCCCAAATCATCCTAGTCACAGACTGAGGCGTGTGGGTGGGGACCAGTTGGGCTTGGAGGCCTTTTCTGCATTGACCTTGGCCCTCTCGAGGTGGCCAGCCAGGTTCTTTAGCTGCCATGTGACCTTGGAGAAGCCATGACATCTTAGCCTCCGTTCCCTTCATTGACCCATGGGACTAGTAATGCACACCAGTCTTCCTCACAGAGGAAAGCACCCCAGGAAATGTGAGTTATTGTTTGTTTCCTGCTCCTGTTTGGCCTTTGGGGAGGTCCAGGCCTGGTACTTTATCTGCAGGTAGATGAGCAAGCAATATGGTAGCCACTGACTGGGGAAGGATGAGGCGGCGCAGGGAGGAGAGGTCATCCCCTTACACTCCTGGCGCAGTCGGTGCTCAGGGTAGCTTATCTTCCTCATCCCCTCCCCCACCTCTGAGGGCTGGGGTTTGAGCATGAGAGCCAGTCCGCTGCGCCAAGCTGCGACAGATGAGCCTCCATCCCCAAGTCTGCGTGACTGGGGCTGGGGAACGGCAGCGATCTGCCCGTTCCGCAATTATTTTGTCGTCCAGGATGCTCAGAAAGATTAAGCTGCTGGTGGATCCATGTGTGGCCTGAAATAAAGTGGGTAAAAACAACTGTTCCGTCCCAGCTGTGACCCCAGATGGAGGCTGCCCAGGCTTTGGGGAGCTGCAAACTGGTTAGTAAATGTTGGGTAAATCACGGGACACATTTAGCCTAATGATGACGGATGCCAAAAGCGAGGCTCTTGAGACTTGGGAGGTGTGGCCAAGCCCCTGCCCAGGACTGGCATTTTCGAGTGCCCTGCAGGCTTTGGTACTTGTGCATGGCTAGTCTTCAGTGGCAGAAATGGCAGGAGTAGCGGCTGGCCTTGGATGGGGCTGGCAGCCGAGGTGAGCTTGGGGGAAGGAGCTGAAGTGGGCTAGACTCTGCATGGCCCCATGTATAGGGTGAACCCCAAGGCTAGCCCGAGAGTGGGAGAAGCCTTGGGTTATGTGGACCAATGGTACCCTCACCTCCAGTTTCCCGGGTGTCATCCTGGAAGAACTTCAGGAGACACATCTATCTTTGTGCATCTCCCTGAGCACTCTATTCCTACTCACTTATTCACTCCATCACCCAGTGGGTGAGGAGAGTGACCTTTCCTTTCTGTAGGATCATAGGACCTGATTCCTTGTGAGTGCTTCCAGAGGGAAGGTTGTAGATCCTCTAGGCTGATGACTTCAGTGCAATTCCTGGAAAAAAAATTTTTTTTAATATAATTTAATTTTTATTTTATTTTATAATTATAACTTTTTTTTTTGACAGTACATATGCATGGGTAATTTTTTACAACATTATCCCTTGCACTTACTTCTATTCAGATTTTTTCCCTTCCTCCCCCAACCCCCTCCCCCAGATGGCAGGCAGTCTTATACATGTTAAATATATTATAGTATATTCTAGATACAATATATGTGTGTAGAACCGAATTTTTTGTTGCACAGGAAGAATTGGATTCAGAAGGTAAAAATAACAGTTTACACTCATTTCCCAGTGTTCCTTTTCTGGATGTAGCTGGTTCTGTCCATCATTAATCACTTGGAATTGGATTAGCTCTTCTCTATGTTGAAGAAATCCATTTCCATCAGCATACATCCTCGTACAGTATCATTGTTGAAGTGTATAATGATCTTCTGGTTCTGCTCGTTTCACTCAGCATCAGTTGATGTAAGTCTCTCCAAGCCTCTCTGAATTTATCCTGCTGGTCATTTCTTACAGAACAATAATATTCCATAACCTTCATATACTATAATTTACCCAACCATTCTCCAACTGATGGACATCCATTCATCTTCCAGCTTCTAGCCACTATGAAAAGGGCTGCCACAAACATTTTGGCACATACAGGACCCTTTCCCTTCTTTAGTAGTTCCTTGGGGTATAAGCCCAGTAGTAGTATGGCTGGGTCAAAGGGTATGCACAGTTTGATAACTTTTGGGGCATAATTCCAGATTGCTCTCCAGAATGGTTGGATTCTTTCACAACTCCACCAGCAATGCATCAGTGTCCCAGTTTTCCCACAGCCCCTCCAACATTCATCGTTATTTGTTCCTGTCATCTTAGCCAATCTGACAGGTGTGTAATGATATCTCAGAGTTGCCTTAATTTGCATTTCTCTGATCAATAGTGATTTGGAACACTCTTTCATATGAGTGGAAATAGTTTCAATTTCATCATCTGAAAATTGTCTGTTCATATCCTTTGACCATTTATCAATTGGAGAATGGCTTGATTTCTTATAAAGTCAATTCTCTGTATATTTTGGAGATGAGGCCTTTATCAGAACCTTTAACTGTAAAATTTTTTTCCCAATTTGTTACTTCCCTTCTAATCTTGTTTGCATTAGTTTTGTTTGTGCAGAAACTTTTTAATTTGGTGTAATCAAAATTTTCTATTTTGTGATCAATAATGATCTCTAGTTCTCCCTTGGACACCTACTCCTTCCTCCTCCACAAGTCTGAGAGGTAAACCATCCCATGTTCCTCCAATTTATTTATGATTTCGTTCTTTATGCCTAAATCTTGGACCCATTTTGATCTAATCTTAGTATGTGGTGTTAAATGTGGGTCCATGCCTAGTTTCTGCCATACTAATTTCCAGTTTTCCCAGCAGTTTTTGTCAAATAATGAATTCTTATCCCAAAATTTGGGATCTTTGGGTTTGTCAAAGATTAGATTGCTATTTTTATTCACTATCTTGCCCTGTGAACCTAACCTATGCCACTGATCAACTAGTCTATTTCTTAGCCAATACCAAATGGTTTTGGTGACTGTTGCTTTATAATATAGCTTTAAATCAGGTACACTTAGACCACCTTCCTCTGACTTTTTTTTCATTAGTTCCCTTGCAATTCTCGACCTTTTATTCTTCCATATGAATTTTGTTGTTATTTTTTCTAGGTCATTAAAATAGTTTCTTGGGAGTCTGATTGGTATAGCACTAAATAAATAGATTAGTTTGGGGAGTATTGTCATCTTTATTATATTCGCTCGGCCTATTCAAGAGCACTGAATGTCTTTCCAATTATTTAAATCTGACTTTATTTTTGTGGCAAGTGTTTTGTAATTTTGCTCATATAATTCCTGACTCTCCTTTGGTAGATATATTCCCAAATATTTTATACTATCGACTGTTATTTTGAATGGAATTTCTCTTTGTATCTCTTGCTGTTGGATTGTGTTGGTAATGTATAAAAATGCTGAGGATCCTGGAAAAAATTTAATATAATATTGTGTGTGTGTGTGTTTGTGTGTGTGTGTGTGTGTGTGTGTGTGTGTTAGTAGAGATGACTGAAACTTGGGACACCAGGAGCAGATTTTGGATTGTTCATGTCCTTTTCCCATAAGAGTCATCAGGAGGAAGGAAAAAGTTCACTAGGAGAAAATAGAGGGCCTGTTATACTTGGTTTTCAGGACAGTGTTTGTTAAAGACTCTGGTACAAACCTAGTTAGGGGACTTCAGAACTGGTTGAATGACTGAGCTTAAGAGGTCCTTGGATGGTATGTTCTCTATTCCTCTCACTCTTAGTTATCCTCCTTTGAACATATTCTAAGTCATGAATGTCGTTCCATAGATTTTCTACCTTAGAGTAACTGAATTAGAATAAATGTAAAGTTTTATACCTAGGGTTCAAAAAGTCAATTGCAAAATTATCAGATGAATTCATCAATCAGCAAGCATTTTTAAAAATAATTTTTTTGTCTTTTATTTTTACATCACCTGCATTTCTTATGCCTTGAGTTTCATTCCTTATGACATATAATTTAAAAAGAGAAAAAAACAGTTTGGCAAAACTAATAAATCCATCCAAATCTTCCATTCTTCACCCCTGAAAGAAGAGAAAGAGCTGTCTTCCCTTGCCTCTTCTCTGGGCCTGACTTGGTCATTTCAGTTTCACAGCATGTAGTTTCAATTGTTTTATTATTGTTCTTTCCTAACATTGTTGTGGTGTATTGTTTTCCTGATCCTGTTTACTTCACATTACATTATTTCAAATAAGCTTCCCAGTAGCTTTCATATTCACCTTTCCTTACACTCGTAATACTTTCTTTCATTAGTGGAGCAGAGTTGTTAGCCATTCATCACTTGACGGGTATCTGTTTCAGTTCCAGTTTTTTCCTATTACAAGTACTGCTATGAGTATTTTGATGTCTGTGGAATCTTTTTGTCAATTGACCTCCTTAAAAATAAACACCTCGCAGTGGGATCTCTGGGTGAAAGAGTAGGAACGTTACGGTAGCTTTCTTTGTTGCTTTTGATAATGGTTGGATCAATTCACAGCTTCACCAACAATGTATTCGTATACCTGTCTTTCTGCACCCTCTCCAAAACTGATCATAACCATCTATTGTCTTTCCTATGGTTGTTAATAGTTTGAAACACTTTATTTTTTATTTTATTTTTTAATTATAGCTTTTTATTGACAGATCATATGTATGGGTAATTTTTCAACATTGACCCTTGCAAACATTTCTGTTTCAACTTTTCCCCTCCTTCCCTCCACCACCTCCCTTAGATGGCAGGCATTCCCATACATGTTAAACATGTAACACTTTATTTTAAAATGCTTTGTTTCTCTCTTTTAACCACTTATTTATTGATGTAGGCCCTTATCACTTCATTCCTCTTCCTCTGCTTGTCCTTCTCCTTTTCCCTGTCTTTCCCCCCTCCTCTCTGTCTCTGCCTTTCTCTCTCTCCCTTTCTCTAACTCTGTATGTCTCCTTCTCTCTCACTGTCTCTGATCTCTCTTCTTTCTGCCTCTCTAATCTCTGTCTCTCTCACTTCACTGCCCCCCTCCTTTCCTCTCTACTCCTCACACCATGCATATACATCTATTTCTTTTGGCCGCAATGGGCATATTCATGGAATCATTGTTTAGAAGGAGGGCAGGGCAGTTCAGCAGTTCTGTGCTTGGTGAGCACAATTGTCATGGAGGATTGTGCCTAGTTCTGGGTCATTTTAGGAAGGATAAGTTGGCAAGATGGAGGGAATAGTGATTGATCCAGGGCACCTGAGGACCTGCTGAAGGAATTGGAGATAATCCTAGAGAAGAGAAGCCGTGGCCGCTGGCTTCCGATCTGTGGCAGGCGGTGTTTGGGAGGTAGGATTAGCCTTGGTCTCCTCGGCCCTAAGAGGACTGAACAGTGAGGAGCCATGAGGGCAGCTTGCAGAGAGGCTTGAGGCTGTGGGGCGTCCTAGGCAAAGTTTCCTCATGGGTTCTTCTGAGGGCTTGAGAAGCACGGACGGCTTGGCAGGGAGTTTGGCTTCTGACGTCTGTACCAGCTTTGTGATGGTTTGTCTGCCAGGACTGGAGGCCCTGGGAAACTCCAACCCTGGACAAGCAGGGAGGCAGCCCTGACCTCAGTGTTTTGGGGGCTGGGTCAGTCTCTGCCAAGTGAGCGTCTCGGTTGCTGTGTTCAGCTGGCCTAGCTTCTCTAGGGTCGCCAAAGGAGGAAAGATGTGGCCTTATGTGCTGGACGGAGGCCTGAGGAGTTACCTGCAGGACTTAAGAAAACCTCTGGAGGATTGTGGGAGTGAAGAGAGAGTGGAGGCTGGGGGCAGACCCACCCAGAGACTATTGCAGTAGGGAAGGTGGTCCACCTTCCCTTGGGTCCTTGGGTCAGGACCACCCCAAGATGGTGACAGTATCAGGGGAAGTAAAGGGTCAGAGAGGTGATATCTTGGTGACCAGCAAAAAAATTGGGAAAAGGGGAAGATTTGAGTGAGATAAGAGAGTGAGTTCGCTTTTGGACATTAATGAGAAGCCCATGGATTTTGGGTTTTAATAAAGATTCTGTTGAGGGGCAAAGCACTAGAAGTAATTTCTCTGATTTTACTTCTGAAACGTGCAAGGCTTTAACTTAGCAACCCCATTCTGTTTTTCAGCTTTGCCATTGATTGAATGTGTGAGTCCTCCCCTTCCTAGATATTACCTGAGTCCTGTTCACCTCTGACACGAAGGGAGTTTTACATTGGGGCCCTAATGGTGTCGAGAAGGGCCTACTGTCCTGTGGTCTCTGAGGTGCTTTCCTGCTTGTCGTGGTGCTCCTGGCACTTCTCAGGCGTGGCACCTCTGGGGTAGGGCACAGGCCCTGTGTGGGTGGGGGGGCTAGCAGAAAAGGTGCATGTGGGGGGAGGGAGGCCTGGACCGTGATTCTTGACTTCTAGGCTGTCTCTTAGACTCATGTTTGGGGCTCTTGAGTTTCCTTGGAATGGACACAGCTCTGGCCATGCTGAGCTCCTGAGCCCATGTTTGAATGTGTTGGATCCAAGTGAGATGAAAATAGCCAGCTCTCAAACAGCTCTAGATGTCTGGGTTGGGGGGAGTAATTCTTCGTGTCCCACTCCACATCCTCCTGTTCCTCAGTCTGCACTCTTCCCCTGCTCCTTCTCTTTTCTTCCTGTTCCCTTTCTTGCCCCCTCCTTCCTTCCCTTGCCCCTTCTTCCCTTCTCTTGCTCCTCCTTCCTTCCTTCTCTCTTCCCCTACCAGCCACTCTCCATAATGCAATGCAGTGTGTGTTTACCCAAGACACGGGCTGAGTTGACCCCTCTGTGGGTCTCCTCTAGTCTGGGGATGCCTCGTTTCCTTGGTCTCTCAGGTAAACACAGATTGAGTCTTTTTATAAAGGCATATTATTTACCTCATTAAATGTGTGTTTTGGCACGTGTGTTATTTACCTGATGCACACTCAGGGCTTCAGAGCAGCCATTTCTCTTGTCTGGGTCAATACTGGGCCCAGATGAGCCCCGGTGGGGGGGGGGGGACGCGGGGACAGGCGTCCTCCCCCTGGATCCAGCCGCCCGTGCCAGGGGGCTTTTGCCTCACCTGTTCTGCCTCCCCCCTGATGGCTAGGTGGGTGACTAGACCAGGTGCCTGAGGAGGGGCTGGTGCTGGAGCTGCTGGGCTTGCTCTCTTGTGTCGGGGGTTGGCCTGGTACAGAGTTCCTCTGGGGCATCCCTTTGGCCAGTCTGGGCTGGCCCTGTACTGGCAGACATAATGCTGGTGCGGGGAGGGGGCTCCTGCCTCTGCTCTTTGATGCTAGCAGGATGGGAGGTGAGTTATTCTGGGGGGGAAGGGAACCATCTCTGCCATATGTTTTCCTGCACCTCCCTCCCCCCCGCTTTGCACTCTCATCTTGGCTTTCCACAGTGGGAGTTCTAGGGAGTCCCAGGCGGCAAGCCTCCCACGCTTTTCTCGTTCCTCACCTTTTCCGGGAGCTTCTGACTGCTCTGACTGGCTTCCCCTGCCCCCTGCTCTGTCTCCTGGTCCTCCTGCCAATTTTTGGGTGAAAGCAGCCACCAGGCTGGGTTCTGGGGCCTCCTTACTCCTCCCTCCGGGTATTCGCCCTGTCCCATCTCTACATCCAGCCCTCACCTCCCTGCTGAGCGCAGCCTTGAACTCTGAACCCATTCCCACGCCTTGTGACCTCTGCTCCCCCCTGCTCTGTGTCTGCCCTCTGCTGTGGAGTTGGCCTTTGGGTGTCTTTCCCTCTCCAGTTCATCCTCTGAAGGGCCGCCCTCAGAGCCAGCAGACTCTCCCCCTCCTCTTTTTCCAGTTGGCTGGCCTTCTTCTCTGTCTTGGGCTCCCCCTTACCCTCGGCAGGAAGTCTTTCCAGAGCCCCCGGGGCTGCTAGAGGGCAGGGACCTCCTTTGCATGCCCAGCCCAGAACTGCTTGTTACCTTGCCTGGCTACCAGCTCCAGACCCCGCAGGTGCCCAGGCTGCCCCGGAGCTCCTGGCATGGGTGCGAGGGCCTTTACTTTCCCACAAGTGGCCATGATGCTTCCCGCCAGGCCTGAAGAGCTGCTACCGTATGTCTGCCTGTAGCCGTCATGGGTGCTGGGGGACCAGGTGGCACTGCCTGCTACGGCATGCATGCAGGAGTGGCACGTGGGAGAGGGCTGGGGCTTGTCCTGATGGGCTCCAGAGGGCAGAACCAGGAGGCAGGGCCTGGCTGAAAGGCCAGCTGGGCCTCATGACCATTTATGGTGCATTGTTAGTGGACATTCCTTTCCGCTTTTAGTTGGCCTGGGTGAGGTGCCGCAGGTGAGGTGCCCTGATGAGGTGCCCTGGGTGGCTCTGGGCATCGTGTGGGCTCAGCCACAAACACTCCTGGACCACCTGATTGTGCAGGGGAGCAGTTAGGCCCGTGCACAGGGAGGTGGATTCCCAGGCTCAGCCCTGGGTCTGGTCATATCAGAGTGTGTGGAGAAGGAGGGGGCTATGCCGGTGCTATGCATGTTGGGAAATAGCCCCAGGGAGGGGGCACCAGCCTCTCAGCTCGTGGCCCGAGTCCCAGAGAAATGAGAGCCCGCTTTGGGTCTAACAGCTGCATTTTTATGGGCTCTTTTTGCTGTTACTTGAAAAGGCTGTAAAATAGTTCTCTTGAGGTGGGACCTGGAGTAACGCTGCTCAGATTCCATTGAAAGCCCATTTCAGAGAGGGAAACGGGCACCAAGCTGAGCTGGAGGATTATCAGCATCCACTGGCCCTGTCTGTGTCCTGAACCTGCCTCATGGGGGGAGGGGAGCCTCAAGCTGACCCTAGGACACCTTGCCCCCCCATTCTCATCCTGTGGGCTGTCCCCGCCCCAAGGGTGCCGTGGGTGGTGGGTCTGTGGTTCTGTGGCCGAGTCTGCGGCTGCTCTCGGACGACTCTGCTGGCCTGGAGCTCCCCACCTGGCGCCCTACATGTGCCTGACTTGGGAGGCTCCTCCTGCAGCCTGCAGAAGTTTGGGGGGGTAGGAGAGACAGTGAGGGGCATCAGTGCTGCTGGGAATGGAATCCCTGGCTCCAAAGGGCTCTGCTTTTGTTCTTGGTGCAGCAGATGCTGCAGAGCTTGAGGGAGGCCGACCAGAAGTGGAATCCCTCCGTGTCTCTGCCTGTGGACTCCTAGGTCACTGGAGCAGAGCTTTAGTCCTTCCTGCCCCAGCTGGGTGAGGCTTCTGGCCCAGTAGCCAAGGCAGCCAGAGCTTGTGGTCACCAGGCTCACAGTTACCAGACTGTGGGGGCCCTGAGACGGAGTCAGCCCCGGGATGGACGTTGTGGGGGACAGCGGCTGCTCCCTGATTCTCCTGCGTGGGCTGCGTTGGGGGGGGGCAGCATGGACAGGTCCTGCATCGTGAGCATCTGTGGAGGCTGAGGTGGCTTGTGGGGGACGGAGGGGAGGGGGGCAGGCAGGTCCAGACCCTCTAGCTCTCTCTTTGGCCCTCTTCTCCCTTCCTCTATTTGCTCTAGTCAGCTCCCGGAGGCTCAGGTAGCAGGAGTCCCCCTTCTCTATCTAGTCCAGATCCCTCTGTGGAGCCTCCAGGTGTATCCGTGGGCATCTTAGACTCAGCACATCCAATCTCAGCTCACTTTCATCCCCAAATCCTCCCTGTGGCCCTCCAGGGCATGACCAACCTCCCTGTTGCCCCTCCACCTCAGCCCCTGCCCCCCACCCCTTTCCCAGAGGTTCCCTCCTCCGCACTCACCAGGTCGCCTCCTGCTGCAGGCCCTTGTTACCTGGACCACTGCCATGGCTTTTTCATAGGTGCCCCTGCCTTAGCCCCCTCCCCTGCCAGCCAGCCTCTGGGGCCTCCCTCTAACTGCCAGGATCAAGCATGTGCAGCACTGGAGCCCTTCACAGCCTGAACTCCTCTCCCCAGACGTGGGGGGCCCGGCTAGCCATTCCCTTGCCTCCTTTGTGCCCCAGGCTGCCCCTGGGGCTCCCCCTCTCCTCCTCTGCTCCGCTGCCATCCTCCTTTCTGCAGGAGGCCCTTCTTGTTGCCCACCCTTGCCTTCTGTTGTCGTTGGTCCTCCGTTTGTACCGGGCATCTGCATGCTGGCTCTCCTATTGGACTGGAAGTTCTTTGAAGGCTGGGACCGTTTGCCACCTTTGGCTGGCGTTTCAGAGCCGTGTGGTGACTCACTGACCCTCCTCTGGCTCTCCCTCCTGGTGGTGGCCATCCGAGCTGCTCAGGGCTCTGCCCCCTTGGGGTGCAGGGTGGGGAGGAGCCCCATTTCTCTGTGGTCACTTTGGGATGCCGGTGGTTCCGCTGGGCCCCAGCCTGGGCAGCTACTGGGGGCAGGCATCAGGGAGGGCCGGTGGGTCTCGGAGCCTCCTGCTGGTGCTGGGGGAGAGTAACGGCGTGTCTTTTGTCCCCTCCTCCCTCCAGACTTCTGGGTGTTCAATGGTAGCAGCATTTGGCCGTCCTGGGACAGTGAGGCTCTCTCCAGACTCGCTGTGGAAGGCGAGGACAGTGCGGGGCTCTCCTCCTCCTCCTCCTCCTTTTTCTCCTCCTCTTCGTCCCGGAGCTCGGCTCCATCTCCGGCAAGACGCTGGCGACTCACGGCTTCGGGGTGGCCATGGCGGCCATGGCGGCCATCCCTCCACAGAGGTACCACTACTTCTTAGTGCTGGACTTCGAGGCTACCTGTGACAAGCCGCAGATCCATCCTCAGGTGACTGCCAGGGGCCTTGAGAGTGGGATGGGGGCGGGTGCTGCCGGTGTCCCCGGGGGCGTGATGCGCTGCCCTGGGGGAATGCCTGGGGGGGCACTCTGGGGTGTTTGGGGTCCTGAATGTGTGCTGGATGATGTAGTGGGGGCAGCCTTAACCATTGCAGCTGTTTCTTACTGGGAGGGACATTGGTGCTGGGGCCCCCGAGCTCGGGCTGCGTGGTGCATTGGAGGCAGGGCCCGTGTTGCCCGGGCCTAGGTGTCTGCAGCCAGAGGGCAGCCAGTCAGGCTTGGCAGCCCCGGGTGCTGCTTGCCGTGACCTTAGCTGGAGAAGCCGTGGTCTTGGTGCCCCACCCTGGACAGAGCCGGCGAGGGCAGTCATGGTGACGACACCGTCTAGGGGAAGGACATCACGGAACAAAACAGACTGTCAGCAGGCCCTCCGACTGCTGAACAAGGCAGTGGTTTGGGGGCATGATCCCCCGCTAGGAGGGGCCGTGGCCGGGGAGGCCCAGAGAGGGCAGCATGTGTAGGTCAAATTCAGATAGACGAAGGCAGGGAATGCGGTGTGGGTACATCCATCTGCTCCCTGCTGCCTCTTTGTGACCCCAGGGCCCTCCTGAGACTCATTCTCTGGGTTCTGGTGGGACTGGATGTCCGCCCCGCCCCTTCTCTCTGTGACTCCCCCTTCCCTCTGCAATGCACACGTGGCCCCCTCCAGGCCCAAGTTAGGAGCCTTTGCTTGGAGTCAGACAGACCCAAGTTCAGATCCAACCTCGGACTTGAGCTACGTGAGCCTGAGCAGCTCCTTTAGCCTCTTTTGCCTCACTAACCTCAACCGTCAAAAGGAAATACCCGCACTTCCCCTGCAGGCTTGTCGTGCGGGTCAGAGGAGATGCTCAGGGTCTGGCACATAGTAGGTGCTTCACCAGACCCGCATGAGTCGGTGGCTCATCTGTACTGTGAGGTCTTGGATCGGGGGCTGCTGAGGTTCCTTCCAGCTGCTAAGCCCCATGGCTGACGGTGGGAACCATGATCTCGGGGAAGGGAGAATTGCTGCATTCTGCTTGATCCAGAGGCTAGGACCAGGGTGCGGCAGGTGCTTGGGGGGCGGAGAATGCCAGGGGAGCCGCTGAGAGTTTGGGAGCTCGCTGGCCTGGGGGTCAGGACCCCGGAGACGGCACTCTCACTTGGGGGTGGGCAGTCCTGGATACCCCCCTCGGGAGGACCTGCGGCTCTGAGCTCCGGGGTTGCCCATGTGTCCCAGGTGCGCGGTGTGTGCCCGCGCTGTGGAAGAATCGGGCCCAGGCGGTGCTCTTCCTCCTGAGTCGTCCGGGCGCGGTGGGGAGGAGCCCTGCAGAAGTGGGGCTGGGGCCCCTGCTCTGGAAGCAGAGGGGGTGGGAGACGGGATGTTCAGAAAGATTAAGCTCCTGGTGGATCCGTGTGAGACTTGAAGGAAAGGGTAAAAACAACGGCTTCTTCCCAGAGGGAGGCTGCCCAGGCTTTAGGATGTATTGACTGAGAGGTCACAGGCAGGGCGCAGAGGGACCATGGGATGGAGGACAGGCCTTCCTTGCCTATCGTTTAGGCGGCAAACTTTGGGGGAAGGTATTGAACCATGGGCAAGGCTTGGAAAGATGGCTGGGAGTTGGATAACCAAGGAGGCTGGTGCTGGGGAGCAGCTGGGCTTGTTGACTCCTGGCCAATTCAGAGTCTGGGGGGACTCGGGGGTGCCGGGCAGCTCCAGGGAACAAGAGGCAGGATGGCGCCCGTGGGCTGGGGACATACTTGGAAAGAGGGATGACAGCTCAGGTGGGCAGCCAGAATTAGAGCCCATTGGTTCCCAGGCATGTCGGGGGGTCTGAAGGAATGGGGCAGGGGGCAAGCTAGTTCCTGGACAAGGGAATCTGTCCAGATGCAATTTTTAAAAAGAAAGAACACACACACGTGCGCTTTTTTTGAGGTTCACTGGGTGAACTTTCATCCCAGCTGCCCTGCAGCCTAGTTGGAGGACTCAGGAAAGCAAAGGGCGATGGGTGGTGGGCCAGGAAAGCAGAGGCAGAGGAAGCCAGGACAAAGGTGTAACCCTGAGGCCAAGGAAGGAGGGCTTCCAGCTGAGGAGAGCCTTCCGCATGGAGCTGGCGGGGCCCGGCACAGTCAGGAGGGCCCGAGCTGTGTGACCGCAGGCCAGGCCCCTCCCCCCGCCGGCCACAGTTTCCTAGCTGTAGAATGGAGAATGATAATATCACCTGAGGAGCAAATAGAGAAATGCTGGCTCATTATTATCATTTTCCTTTCTACCACATATAAGATTATCAGATACAAACGCTTCTCTCTAGCCTTTAAAGTAAAACTCTTTGCAACCTGACTCTAATGCACTCTCTAGGGTTATCATTCATTTTTATGAATAAATTTTGTTTCTAATGAACAAAAATTGATTTTCTCTCCCCACCTTTCCCATTGGCAGAAAAGTAAAACCCTTATAACAAATTTGCACTCTCCCTAGTCATGTCCTCCTGCACCCAGAGGCCAAACGCTCTCTGCTGGGAGGCATTTCTGGTTTTTGGTTTATTTTTTTTATTTTTTGGGTTGCTCCATTGATTTTTTTTTTTTTTGTCATAGCTTTTTATTTACAAAATATATGCATGGGGAATTCTTCAACATTGATCCTTGAAAATCTTTCTGTTCCAAATTTTCCCCTCCTTCCCCACACCCCCTCCCCTAGATGGCAGGCAGTCCTACACATGTTAAATATGTTAAAATGTATGTTAAATCCAATATATGTATACGTATTTATATGGTTATCTTGTTGCACAAGAAAAATCATATCTAGAAGAAAAAAAACCTGAGAAGGAAAACAAAAATGCAGGCAAATAATAACAGAAAGTGTTGCACTCACACTCAGTTCCCATAGTCCTCTCTCTGGGTGTAGCTGATTCTCTTCATCACTGAACAATTGGAACTGATTTGATTCATCTCCTTGTTGAAGTGTACAGCGATCTCCTGGTTCTGCTCATTTCACTCAGCATCAGTTCATGTGAGTCTCTCCAAGCCTCTGAAATCATCCTGTTGGTCATTTCTTACAGAACAATAAGATTCCATAACATTCATATCCCATAATTTATCCAACCGTTCCCTATCTGAGGGGCATCCACTCAGTGTCCAGTTTCTGCCACTATAAAACGGGCTGCCACAAACATTCTTGCACATGTGGGTCCCTTTCCCTGGGAGGCATTTCTATAGTAGATCCTCAGGAGCCATTATTATTCTTTGTTCTCAGGAAACTGAGGCAGGCTGTGTAAGGTAGCTGCCTGGGATCACACGGCTTGAGGGCCCTGGAAGATGGGAGGCTGCTCGAGCCTCGGTCTTCTGGAATCCCTGTGGTACGGCACTGTCAGAGTCCTCTCTGACCCTTTGCTCTCATTGGAATCTGGCCAAACTGGGCTTCAGTTTATGGGACCTTCCTGACCCCCAAATCTCTCCTTTCCTGCCCAGCTCACAGGTACCTCCCGAGGATGGGAGGACACAAACAGTCCTCACCTTCCCCTTGGGGTCTTTGTGGGCCTAGATCTCAGTACTTTCTCCCCAGGGGTTTTCTTTCCAGATACACTCCCATCCCCCCTCACCTTGTGTTTTGTTTGCCTATGATTCATTCTGTCCACTTTGTCCCTGCTGATAGGATGGTGATTGCTCAGGCCTGCACAAGGCCCGTTCCCAGTAGGTGCTTAAACAGTGCTTATGAAAGGGAATTCTGAAGCTGTCTTCTCAGTCTCTTGGGTTTCGTCTGTACGGTGAAGGTGGAGAGGTGGGAACGCTGAGTCAGCCTCAGTCTTCTGAGCTGAAATGAGGGGATGCTTGAGAGCATGCCGTGGAACTGTCTGGTCTTGCCCCGATTCTTGGGGTGATGGACTGCGACCATGCTGGAGGCTCCAGCTTTGGCAAGATGGGAAAGCTGGCTGATTTAAGGGTCTTAGGTTAAGTTTAGCCCCTCCTGAAAGTACCTCAAATACACAGTTGTAAAAGGCCCACTTTTTTTCTCCTGGAGCATCCCTCACATGTCCTCTTCCTAATGAGAAATGACCATGTGCAGAGGGCAGGAGTGCTCCTGGGCCTCTTGTATCCATTTTGGGTCCACTCCCTGAGCAGCAGGGCTTGTGTGTGAGACCTCCCCATCCCCGGTGGACATCCCCAGTCTGGAGCCACGGCCTTGCGCAACCCCTTCTTCCCCAAATCTCTGCTAGGAGTGACACGGACCTGCGCTGGTTGTTGAGTGGATTCTGGGAGGGGGGGTGGCCTAAAAAGACTCGGGGCGGACATGGGAGCTGTCTTCCAGTGTTTGAAGGGCTGTGTCCAGGGAGAAGGGGTTGCTCTAGATCTGCTTGGCCCCAAGGGGAGACTCAGGAACAGTACAGGGGGGACATGAGAAGATTTTGTGTCAGACTGAAGCTAGCCCAGCCTAGGTCCAGTGTCTTGGAGGTCTTCTTCCCCCTGGGCTTCTCAGAGGGGCGTTCTGGCAGTGCCCAGGGACGTGCAAGGAGCCCTGGACCTGGAGGGCCTGTTACTAAGGGCGCTGCACGGAGGTGTCTTCCAGGCCTTTCTAGCCCTGAGTTCTATGAGTTTGCCTCCATCGTTGGGTTTCCTAGCGTTTGGTCTGTGTCTGGCGGGATTTCTTTGCTTGGGAACGTTTGCAGGAGCCCCGTCTGCATTTCCAGTTAACCTGCTAGTAAATGAGTGCTCTTATAAAGGGAGCCATTCAGATGCTGATTCAGGGCTGGGAGGAGACTCATGGAGAAGGTGTGGGGGTAATTGGAAGATTCCAGAACTGTTGAGATTTTAGCTGGACTAGTATGGGCAGCCTGGCAGCTCTCCAGGAGGAAGGAAGGAAAGTGTTCTGGAAAAGTTGGAGGAAATTTAAGATTTTCCTCCCCACATCCTGGCTTCTCTCCTAGCCCCAGTTAAAGCGGGTCTCCTCCCCGGGTGTTGCTGTCCTGCGGCCCCAGCCCTGTCCCTTGCCCAGGTCTGTTTTGGAGTCCCCTGGGCACCTGTAAGGAGGGCCTGGATTAGGTTCTGTCTGCCCTGCACCCCCCTGGCCTGGCTGGGCCGGTCCGGCATGGCAGCCTGGGCTTAGAGCCCCCCCCCCCCCCCCCCAGCCCCCAGTCACTGGGCCTGGCCGTGGGCTGCAGGAAGGCCCTGATGTTCTTCTTCTAGGCTGGAAATAAAATGCAAAAGTGACATTAAAGTAACATTATGGTGGAGATTAAATGCACCCAAATCAGGAAATTCAGAGTTATGCTCAGCATCGCCTCAATAACTCAGGCTCCCCTGGCGCATGCCGTATTTCCTGTTAGCGTGGAGGGGTTATATGTTATGGCATTAAAGCTGGCGCTGTCTGCCAGATGAGCGGGGCTGAGTGATGGGCGGAGAGCCCTGTGGGCGCCCCCTCAGGGAAGGCTCCCCAAAGACAGGCCTTCCTTAGCTGTCCCTGATGGCCCACTCGCCCCTGGCGGGTACGGAGGTAGAGAAAAGGAAGTCCTTGGCCCAAGGAGTGGGATAGAGCTTTCTCCAAGCTGCGATGTCTTTATTTTCAGCCAGACCAAAACTGTAGGAAAAAAATAGCCATGAGAGGGTGGGAGAGGGGTGAAACAATGGGAATTGTGCTCAGGGTGTGGACTGCTCTAGAGACCAGCCTCCTGCCCCTGGGCCCTGCCCTGGAGCTGCCCTGCTGAGGGCCGCCATGCCAGGGGCAGCTTTGGGTACTGCCAACCACCCACCCTCCTGGATTCCCATAACCTTGCTGTCTCCCCTGACACCGCTGGGCCCGAGCTAGTCTGCCTTCTCTCTCCTTACCCTCCCCGTGGTTGGCTCCCAGAGTCTCCTATCTTCTGTATGCAGATGGTTCCCACTCTGAGCGCCAGGCCCACGTTACCAGGTTCCTGTTGGACAGCTCCACGCGTGTCCTGTCACGGGCTTCCTGGACTTAACGTGGCTAAAACAAAACCCAGCATCCCCCCCTTCCCAGTCTTCCCTGTTGTGTGGAGGCTTGGAGTAGGGAGACCCCCCCCCCTCAGCAGCTACTGCAATAGGGCAGACACGTGACGGGGGCCTGCTCCAAGGTGGGGACCACGCAGGGGAAGTGGAAATGACAGGACCCGACCTGATCACATGTGGGGGGGGCTGAGAAAGGGGGGAGATGGAGGGTGACAGCCGGGTGACAGCCGGGTTCCAGTCTGAGCCTCGTTCCAACTATAGGGGAAAAAGGGAAGAGAACCTAGGACAGAAAAACCAGCAAAAGAGACCAAGGGGTGGTCCGGCAGACTGAAGAACCAGAAGAAAGTGCTGGGGAAGAAGGCGAGGGACGGTGTGGAGAGGTCAGGGAGCCGGGCACAGGGGAAGAGGCTGTTGGATTTGTCAGCTAAGAGAGCATCGGTGACTTTGGAGAAGGAGATCTCAGGTGGAGGGGGCACAGGGCTTAGAAGAGGGGGAGGGGAAGGAAAGCAGAGGCTTGGATGGCCTTGGGGGTGTGGGGTTAGCCAGGCAGGGGAGGAGGATGGGGTAAGGTGACTGGCGGAAGACCGGGAGAATGGGTGGGGAGAGGGCTCAGCCTTGGCGCTGAGAAGGGTCAGCTCCTCATGTGAGACACAGGGAAGAGAGGGTAGCAGCTGGGTATGGGATGTGAGGGGAAAGGAGGGCATTATGGGAGGTCGAGGGCCGAGGAAAGGTTTGGAGGAGGGTGGTGGTCACTGGAGGAGTGGGAAGATTTCCTTGTGGAGAGAGTCCAGGGAGATGATGGCACAGCCGTGTCCAGGCGATTCAGTCAGGACGACGTCACGATTTCCCGCAGCACATGCATGGGAGCACGGGCAGGGGTGGGCGCTGAGATCGTAAGGCTGAGCTCCAAGCCAGGGAGAGAATAAAGGGGTGAGGGACTCGAGAAGAGGCTGGTGGTAAGTGTGGTAGGGGTGAGAGGGGGAGGGGTTGGCAGTCATGGTGAGGGTAAAGAACAAGGTGAGGGGTGAGAGCTTGAGGAGACTGCAGTGGGGGAAGAAGAGGCTCAGACAAAGGACTTGGGGTGGCCCCATGGTGCTGGGCTGGCTCTCGGAGTCCTGAGACCTGCTGTGCTTGATGGCTGGAGGGCCAGGCCTATAGGGCGGGGGGAAGCTGTGGGACGATGGCACCATGAGCCCCAAGTGGTTTTTTGAGGCCCTGGTGTTGGGGCGTGTGCCTGCTCCCTCGGGGGCTGCAGATACTGGCTGGGTGAGGCAGTGTAGGAGCTGTGAGGGGAGCCCCTGGGAAGACTCCTAGGGCTCAGCCAGGAAGCCGGGGAAGCCAGGTCCTGAGCAAGAAGCCCCTGGCCCCTCCCTCACCTGCAGGGAATGGGAGCTGCCACCCTAGGGGCCATGCCACCTCCATCTGCCCCTCTGCACGTCCCCCTGCCCGGGGCCCAGCCCAACAGAGCCAGCTCCTAGTCCTGGAACGGCTCTTTAGAGAAGCCTCATTTACTAGGATCAAAGAAAGGGAGAGGATCCAGACACCGAGGACTGGATAGGTGATGAGGGGTGGGCCATGTCCCGCTCTGGGTTGCACCAGGCTGAGGACCTGGTGCTGTACAGGGACTCTGGGGGCTTGGCGTTCTGATGGAGCGCTCTGGACCAGTGTACAAGAGAAGTCTGGGCAGAGCAGGTGGGCTCCGAATGGCCCAGGAGCTAATGCAGCCGCAAACTGACCCTCTGGGGGCTGTGGGTGCTCCAGGCACGAAGCTGCCCCTTCCATTCCCTTGTCCTCCCGCCTCCATCTCCCTCTGTCCCTTGCCTGCCTTCCCCTCGGTTTGCTGAGTCAATCTGTGGTGAGCAGCTCCCCTGGGCATGTAAGGCTGAATCTTCCTTGGCAGCTGCTTAGAATCTGGAGCTGGGACTCGTGTCCTGCCCAGAAGGGGACTGTGGCTGTAGGGCAGGGTCTGATGGGTGTTTTCTAAGGGGAGTGGATTCTAAGGAAAGTCCCTCTCGGCTCCAGGGGAGGCAGGCCTGGGGGTCTCCGGGAGGGAAGGCTCAGAGCCTTTGTGTTGTCACCCAAGGCAGGTGGTGGGCGAGGATTGGTTTGTGTGTGTATTCTTTTTTTTTTAATTTTTAATACACATTGTTTTATGAATTATGTTGGAGAGAAAAATCAGAGCAAAAGGGAAAAACCACGGGAGAGAAAAAAAATAGAAAGAGAAGTAAACACGGCATGTGCCGATTTATGTTCAGTCTTGGTTCTCTCTCTGGCTGCAGACAGCGTTTTCTGTCCAAAGTCTATTGGGATTGCCATGGATCACTGAACCACTGAAGGGGCCTTTCATAGTTGATCATGGCACAGTCTTGCTGTTACCGTGTACAGTGTATTCCTGGTTCTGATTGTTTCGCTCAGCATCAGTTCATGTTAATTTTTCCAGGCCTTTCTATAACCAGCTTGTTCATTTTTTAAAGAACAATAATCTATTACCTTCGTATACCACAATTTATTCAGCCATTCCCCAATGGATGGGCATCCACTCAGTTTCCAGTTTCTGGCCACTACAAAAAGGGCTGCCACAAATATGTTTGCATATCTGGGTCCCTTTCCCTCCTTTAAAAGTTCTTTGGGATACTGACCCAGGAGAGACACTGCTGGATCAAAGGGTGTGCACAGTTTGAGAACTTTTTGAGCCCAATTTGATTGTTCTCCAGAATGGCCGGGTCATTTATGGGTGAGGACTGTTAAGAACTGGGGGTGATGCTTCTCAGGCTGCCCTCTCCCATGAGGGGATCCCTTGCTTGGGGAAGGGTTTGAACATTGAGGAAGACTAAGTTTTCTCTTCCCTCCCCTTGCCTTGGATGCTGAGAGACAGGCAGACAGGGCCCTTGGGCTTGTGGCTGTGGCTCCCTGAGGGGTGGGAAAGGAACTCCCAGGTGGGAGCTCTGGAGTTTTCCCTGCCTTTTCTTCTGACAGACAGGAAGCCTGGAAAAGCCTTCCCTTGGCAGGTGGAGAATCGTGGCCCACCTCTCCCTCTCTGCAGAGCGGGGGATGCCCAGGAGCCGGGGCCTTGGATGGGGCTGCCTAGCTTTGGGCGCCAGAGGGGTTTGTCCCCCCCCAGGCAGGGCCATTTTACAGCCTTCCTTGGTCTTTTGGAGGGCCTCCTGGGGAAATTAGCAGCCTTGGAAGCTGGGATAGAACAGGGTTAGTTTCACCATCCCCCAGTGATGGGCAGTGCAGGCAGGGCTGCCGTCTGAGGGCTGTAGCTTAGGAGGGGACTGGCTCCTGAGGTGCGTTTCTGTAGCTTAGACCCAGATTCCATCCCTGCTCTATTGCCGCCTTCCTGGGAGATCTGGGGCAGGCTTCCTGGCTACCCCCTGGAGAAGCCGAGGGAGCCCCTCAGGTCCTGGGGCGGAAGCCCTGGGAAGAGCCCCTCGCGCCCCCCCCCCCCCCCCCCCCCCGCTGCTGCCTGAGGGCTTGCTCCTTGCTTGCTGAGGCTGTTTCCTGCAGTCAGTGTGACGGGCTTCTGTCATTCCCCTCGTCCACTCGTGGGGACCCAGAGCTGACTGTGGGAAGTAGCTGCCCCATTCCCCCAACCCTGAAGTGCGGCCCAGCTGTCTCGTGTTAATGAAACCATTGTTTGTATCCTCTAGCTCCCCTGTACCTCAGCAGACAAATCATTCACTTACTGTGTGACCCTAGGCAAGTCATTTGACTCCAGGCCAGATCAATCCACTTTGTGGGGAAATTGGCTGAGCAGGAGTAGTGCATTGTGGGTCATGTGCATTGAGGTCAGAGTCATGGTCCCTGAGGGAAGGGGGATTCTTGGTGATCCTTGGTTAGCTGAGCCTTCCTGGTCTGCACCTTCTCTTCTTAAGGGGAGAGGGAAGAGAGAGATGGTCAGGATTAAGAAATGTCCCCGCCACCAGGTGAGTTTGCTCTTGGATCTGGCTGGAGCCTCCCCTGTGGGCCGATGGCCACCAGGACAGCGGCGGGAGCCACGGCCCTTCCCTGCCTCAGCGGCACTGGAGGGCCGGGCCTCCTCCCTGTCGGACCTTAGTTTTGTGATGAATGTGTGTGTACAGAAGCTCCACAGCAATCACTGGGCTCCAGGCTGTGCCCCAAAGGATCTGCTTCGCTGAGGCGGCCGGTACCTCAGCGCTCCATCTGGGGCGGGCCGCTCTATAGCTGGGGGTGAGTGCAGGTCCCTCTGTCTGTCTCCATGTAGACCTGGCATCTGTGGGCGGGGCGTCTTTGCAGAGAGCCGTGATCCCTGGACTTTTATCTCTGACTTGCAGCATTATCTGTTTTCTTAAAACTCAGGTTGAGTGAAAGTAAATGGTATGTGTGTATACACACACACACACACACACACACACACACACACACACACACACATATACACACACACGCAGCTACTAGTCTGTATTGGAGCTCTTTTCTATTTTAATGGCTTTGAGGTTGACATGGGAAGAAGGGAGAGGGAGGGAGGGAAAAATAAGCCTTTTCAAGCCCTGATTTCCCCACCGTCCTCCCCCTGAAACTTGGAGGCGTCCGCTCTCATCTGTCAAAGTGCAAATCAACAATTAAAACACAAATAGCCCAATGCCAAAGATGACCTGGAGCACAAAGCAGCTGACAAACAAGTCCGGACAAATCGACGGATAATTTATAAGCTTGGCCCTAAAATCTAATTATTTGGCAATTCGAATTTGCAGCCAGCCAGGGCTCTGCAATAAATTTAACCCGCCATAAATTATTTAGGAGCCGTCTTCGGTGTAAATCAAAACCACGAGTGTTTGTTTAAGAAATAAGCTCCTTGTGCATAAAATGACTTAAAAAAAATACACACCAGAGAAACTGAAGCAAACTGTGTTGCTCCTGCTCAGGGCAGAGTGGCACCTGGATCTCTCAGGTACTCAGCGCCGACTCCCTCATCTTTCTGCCTGTGACTCTGGCTCCCAAACGTGCCCCTTCTTCCCCACCCCCACCCCATTTCCTCCTGAGGGATCCCATTCTCTACAGAGCAGCTCCCGGGACACCCCCTGGGCCCTCTCCCTTGCAGAAACTGGCTCTCAGCTCTTCTCCCCCATTACACTCCCCAGAACCTTGCTCCAAGCCTTCCGCCACCACCACCATTCAGAGTCTGGCTCCCCCGAGTGCCAGGACTGTCCCCCCAAAGTCTTGCTTGGCTTATCAAGCCTGTTTCCAGAAGTGCCCTGTGCTCTGGACGGGCCAGGAGCCTCTTCTTGGGGAGACCTATTGTGCAAATCCTGGCTCCTTCCACAAATTAACCTTACTGGGTCCTTGCTGGGACAGGACCCTGGGAATTTATCCCATTCCCTCCCTCTGCCAGTCAGAGGCCAGTGTCTTTTTGAAGATGGCTGTGGAAAGACTCTGCAGGGTAGAGCCCCCTTCCTCATCTGGCACTGCTTCTGATCTAGCCTAAGTCTCTCCTGCGGTGGCGTCTGTCCTCTTCTTAGCACGGAGCTTCTGCCCAGTTCTGTGGACTTTGTGGAGGGCAGAGTGGTGCCAGGTGGTTGAGCCAGCCCCCACTTGCTTGAAGGGCTTGTGGCCTGACCTCCTCAGAATCCCTTCAGCAGACATTTATGGAGTGCCTCCTGAATGCCAAGCGCAGTGCTGGGGCCTGAGAATAGAGGCGGAAGTTCCAGAGGGCCGGGGCAGAGTGAGGGCAGAGCCCATCGAGGCTTAGCTTGCTGCTTTCCAGCTTTTGCTCAGGCCTCCTTGTTCTTTCTTCTTAGACCAAGAAAAACCTTTCTCTTCCGGGTGAGAGCCTTTCAGAGGAGCGCTTGGAAACTAAGCATCTCCCCTCAGAGTTTTCTCTCCTGTAGGCTGACTGTGCCTTCAGCAGACCCTCATAGGCCATGAACTCAAGACCCTTCAAGATTCCCCTAGACACTGCTGCCCTCTGTAGCTAACCAACTTGCTTTCATAGCAGAACTTTGCATTTCCCACTCCTTCCATCTCCTGACTCTCATTGATACCCGGCTTCCTTCTGGCCCCCTCCCTGGCTGCCCTTTATACTCTCTCAGCTCAGTGGTCATGGCAGAGGAGCCAGGAGGTTCCATGTCTGATGGTCACTTCCAATGGCAGTGTCAGCAAATCTGTCCTCTAAAGTACTTCCTGAGTACTAGCTGCTGTTATCATTGTGCTTTCCTCCCTTACCCAGCCTGATGCCTGTTCTCTGCATTCAGTGACTCTTACACCATCTCCCCTGGGCCCTCACTTCAGTCAGGCAGTGACTATACCTGAACTGATTCACTCATCCCACTCTCTGTAGCAGCTTTTCTGAGCACCCCGTCTCTCCTCTAGGCTGTGAGAGCACCCTGCGCCGACACAGACACGCTCGGACCATCTCCCCTCCCTGCCGTCTTGTATCTGACCTCTCCTCCTGACCTTGAGGAAGCCGTCCTTCATGCCTCTCGCTCTACTTTCTTCTTCATTCTCTGCCTATCTGGCTTCTTTCGCTCTCTCCAAAGTTACTAGTGACCCCTTAGTCACCAAACCTAATGACGTTTCCTCCCCCTTCATCCTTCTTTGACACTGCTGATCATCCTCTTCCCCAGGATATTTATTCTTCTTGGGGAGTGTGAGTGATTCTGCCATCCCTCGGTTTTCTTTTTCCCCACCTGACCTGTCTGTGGCTGTTTTCCTTGTAGGATCTTCATCTAGATCACAGGCCCACTAAATCTCCCAAGGCGTTTTCCATTGTGTCTTACTCTCTCTGTGTAAATGAGCGCTAGATCTAGATATTCTTCCTCTTTCTTAAGCTGTCGGCCTATAACACCAACTTTGTCACATGGACATACATCTTCCACCCAACAGGTCCAAAACAGAACTCATGGGACAGCTAGGTGGCTCAGTGGATAGAGCCCCAGCCCTGAAGTCAGGAGGACCTGAGTTCAAATCTGATCTCAGACATTTAACACCTGGCTGTTTGACCCTGGGCAAGTCACTTAACCCCGATTGCCTCAGGAAAATAGAACTCATGATTTTTGCCTCATCAAACCCTCTTTTCTTCCTACCTACCATCCAGGCTCCATCTTTGTGTCACCCTTGATTCCTCACTTGAACTCAGTCTGTATATGCAGTCCATTATCAAATCTTGTCATTTCTATCTTCACAGCATTCCTCACATCCAGCCCTTCTCTCTGACGTCACAATCATGGTCCTAATTCAAGTCTTCATCAGTCCTCGCCCCAGACTTTTCCAGTAGTCTGCTGGTCGGTCTCCTTGCCTCCGCTGTTTCCCTACTGCGGCCTGTCTTCCATTCAGCTGTCAGAGTTATTTTCTTAAAGAGTAGATCTGATCATGTGGCCACTCCTTGCTGAGTACGTTCCACTTTGGGGAAGGGGGATAAAGTCATGGATGCTTTTTGCCTTTTCATGGGACAGTGACAAAGGAGGAGATCAGAGAGAATGACATCTAGAGCGTTTTCAGGGGAAGAGGAGGAAAGATAAGAACAAGCATTTGGGGAATGACTTTTTCTTTTTTTTTTTTGAAGTATGAGGTCGAGGCCCTTGGCTTATAGGATGGGAGAAGGGCACTTGAGAGGTGACCAGTGGGCAGTGACTTGATTAGAGCCTTGCTGCAGGAAGGGCCCAGTTGAAGTTATATAATGTACATTTGTAGTGGATCCACTTAGCACAGCGTGTGTGACGTCTCCCAGCACGTTAGTAGAGCAGAGGTGGCAGGTGACGGGAGTGGTCCGGGCTTGGAGTATGGCAGATGAGATCCCTGATAGAATAAGGGGACAAGAGATTCCAAGGTAGAAAATAACATTGCAGTGAACTCGTTTACCAAGGGATCAGGGTAGGAATCTGGCGGGGGGGGTGATGGCTTGGGAAAGAACTGAGAGGTCACAGTGAGGAAGAAGAACATGGTTGGTGTTGTAAAGCAATGGAGGGATGTGATGGTAAAAGATTCCGATCGGACGGAACGTGCCAGCAGGGCCCTTGGGGGTAATGGCAAGATCAAGAGCCTTATTGTCTGTATCTCTGGATGTGCTATTTGCCCCCAATGGATGATGATGATGAATGGCGATAATAATGATGATGATGGTGATGATGATGATAATAGGCAGCATTTGTATTGTCAGCCTTACAAAGCCTCTTACATATGTCATCTCATTAAATTCTTACAACAGCCCCATGGGGCGCTGGCTCTTATCATCTTTCCATTTTTCAAGAGTGGAAACTGAGACAAAAGATTTTTCTCTTCTTTTTTCAAAGCATTTTGGGGTCTGGCCATTGATTCCGTTCTGCAGGATTTGTTCAGATTGCACTGGGGGCTTTGCTGCTCTAACACCCAGTCCTTCCCCATTTTCTCCCCATTCTCCACGTGCTCCTCAAACTCTCCCCCTCTCTCATGAGCAGGGAGAACTATTAGATAAACCCGAGTTGGGTCTGACAGGCTCTGCCACGCTCCTCCCTAACGAGAGCAGGAAGGGCTTTGAGCCATCTCGGACCTGGCTGGTCTCTAGGGCTGGTCTCTAGCTTCCCAGCGGTCCCTGGGTCGACAGCACTCCGCCCAATGACTGTGTCAGAAGTAGGGTTAGTGTGGGCGACCTGTCCTTGGGGTCCTGGGCCAGCCTCCCCCACTGCCCCTCAGTAAGCCCCAATGGCTCCCTGTTAGCTCAGGGATCAAGTGGAAAGGGCTGTTGGGCTTTCCAGGCCATTCATGCACTGACCCCTTCTGGCCTTTCCAGCCTCCAAGATGCGACTGCCCTGAGTCCAGTCCAGGTGAGGGACGGTGTCCCAGCTCTGGGCCTTTCCCCTGGAGTGCTGCCCCTCCTCCCCTCCCCTTGCTGGCTCCCTGCTGTCCTTCAGAGTCAGCTCCCCCTCTCCTTCTGCAGGAGGCTTTTTCTTTTTTTTTTTTTTTTTTTTTATTATATATATATATATATTTTTTATAATATTATCCCTTGTATTCATTTTTCCAATTTACCCCCCCTCCCTCTATTCCCTCCCCCCGACGACAGGCAATACCATACATTTTACATGTGTTACAATATAGTCTAGGTACAATACATGTGTGCGAATATCATTTTCTTGTTGCACAATAAACTTTAGAATCCGAAGGTACATGCAACCTGGGCAGACAGATATTAGTGCTAACAATTTTCATTCCCCTCCCAGTGTTTCTTCTCTGGGTGCAGCTACCCCTGTCCATCATTGATCAACTGGAAGTGAGTTGGATCTTCTTTATGTTGAAGATTTCCACTTCCATCAGAATACATCCTCATACAGTATTGTTGTTGAAGTGTACAGTGATCTTCTGGTTCTGCTCATTTCACTCAGCATCAGTTGATTTAAGTCTCTCCAGGCCTCTCTATATTCCTCCTGCTGGTCATTTCTTACAGAGCAATAATATTCCATAACCTTCATATACCACAATTTACCCAACCATTCTCCAACTGATGGACATCCATTCATCCTCCAGTTTCTAGCTACAACAAAAAGAGCTGCCACAAACATTTTGGCACATATATGTCTCTTTCCGCTCTTTAGTATTTCTTTGGGATATAATCCCAGTAGTAGCGCTGCTGGGTCAAAGGGTATGCACAGTTTGATAACTTTTTGGGCATAATTCCAGATTGCTCTCCAGAATGGCTGGATTCTTTCACAACTCCACCAGCAATGTATTAGTGTCCCAGTTTCCCCACATCCCCTCCAACATTTGTCATTATTTGTTCCTGTCATCTTAGCCAATCTGACAGGTGTGTAGTGGTATCTCAGAGTGGTCTTAATTTGCATTTCTCTGATCAGTAGTGATTTGGAACACTCTTTCATGTGAGTGGATATAGTTTCAATTTCTTCCTCTGAGAATTGTCTGTTCATATCCTTTGACCATTTATCAATTGGAGAATGGTTCGGTTTCTTATAAATTAGGGTCAGTTCTCTATATATTTTGGAAATGAGACCTTTGTCAGAACCTTTGTTTTTAAAAATATTTTCCCAATTTGTTACTTCCCTTCTAATCTTGTTTGCATTAGTATTATTTGTACAGAAACTTTTTAGTTTGATGTAATCAAAATCTTCTATTTTGTGATCAATAATGATCTCTAGTTCTCCTCTGGTCATAAATTCCTTCCTCCTCCACAAGTCTGAGAGGTAGATTATCCTCTGTTCCTCTAATCTATTTATTATCTCCCTCTTTATGCCTAAATCATGGACCCATTTTGATCTTATCTTGGTATATGGTGTTAAGTGTGGATCCATATCTAATTTCTGCCATACTAATTTCCAGTTTTCCCAACAGTTTTTTCCGAATAATGAATTTTTATCCCTAATGTTGGAATCTTTGGGTTTGTCAAAGATTAGATTGCTATAGATGTACCCTTTTTTGTCCTTTGTATCTAATCTGTTCCACTGATCTACCGGTCTATTTCGTAGCCAATACCAAATGGTTTTGGTGACTGCTGCTATATAATATAGCTTTAGATCAGGTACACTTAGACCACCTTCCTCTGAGTTTTTTTTCATTAGTTCCCTTGCAATTCTTGACCTTTTATTCTTCCATATGAATTTTGTTGTTATTTTTTCTAGGTCATTAAAATAGTTTCTTGGGAGTCTGATTGGTATAGCACTAAATAAATAGATTAGTTTGGGGAGTATTGTCATCTTTATTATATTCGCTCGGCCTATCCAAGAGCACTGAATGTCTTTCCAATTATTTAAATCTGATTTTATTTTTGTGGCAAGTGTTTTGTAATTTTTCTCATATAATTCCTGACTTTTCTTTGGTAGATGGATTCCCAAATATTTTATACTCTCAACATTTGTTTGGAATGGAATTTCTCTTTGTATCTCTTGCTGTTGCATTTTGTTAGTGATATATAAAAATGCCGAGGATTTATGTGGATTTATTTTGTATCCTGCCACTTTGCTGAAATTTTGAATTATTTCTAGTAGCTTTTTAGCAGAGTCTTTGGGGTTCTCTAAGTATACCATCATGTCATCTGCGAAAAGTGATAGTTTAATTTCCTCATTTCCTACTCTAATTCCTTGAATCTCTTTCTCGGCTCTTATTGCCGAGGCTAGCGTTTCTAGTACTATATTGAATAGTAATGGTGATAGTGGGCAACCTTGTTTCACTCCTGATCTTACTGGGAAAGGTTGCAGTTTATTTCTATTGCATATTATGCTTACTGACGGTCTTAAATATATACTCCTGATTATTCTAAGGAATAATCCATTTATTCCTATACTCTCAAGAGTTTTTAGTAGGAATGGATGTTGGATTTTGTCAAATGCTTTTTCTGCATCTATTGAGATGATCATATGGTTCTTATTAATTTGATTATTAATATGGTCAATTATATTAATAGTTTTCCTAATATTAAACCAGCCCTGCATTCCTGGTATAAATCCTACTTGATCATAGTGTATTATCTTGGAGATGATTTTCTGAAGTCTTTTTGCTAATATCTTATTTAAGATTTTAGCATCAATATTCATTAAGGAGATTGGTCTATAATTTTCTTTCTCAGTTTTCGATCTACCAGGTTTAGGTATCAGTACCATGTCTGTGTCATAAAAGGAGTTTGGTAGGACTCCTTCATCCCCTATTTTTTCAAATAATTTATATAACATTGGGGCTAATTGTTCTTTAAATGTTTGGTAGAATTCACATGTGAATCCATCTGGCCCTGGGGATTTTTTCCTGGGGAGTTGATTAATAGCTTGTTCTATTTCTTTTTCTGAAATGGGACTATTTAAGCAATTTATCTCCTCCTCTGTTAATCTAGGGAGCCTATATTTTTGGAGAAAGTCATCCATTTCACTTAAGTTATCAAATTTATTGGCATAAAGTTGGGCAAAGTAACTCCTTATTATTTCTCTAATTTCCTCTTCATTGGTGGAAAGAGCCCCCTTTTCATTTGTAAGACTATCAATTTGATTTTCCTCTTTCTTTTTTTTGATCAAATTTACCAAAGGTTTATCTATTTTATTGGCTTTTTCATAAAACCAACTCTTGGTTTTATTTATTAATTCAATAGTTTTTTTACTTTCAATTTTATTGATTTCTCCTTTTAATTTTTGTATTTCGAGTTTAATTTTTGGTTGGGGGTTGCAGGAGGCTTTTTCCAGCACCCCCTCTCCCCCCAGGTCCCAATGGCACTTTGTCTCTGAGGTCACTTTCCAGGTACCTGTACACGTCTCTGCTGTCCCTTGTTCTCGCCCCCATTAGATTTGGAGCTCCTTGAGGGAGGAGGGGAAGGGGTCCTTGGCTTTCTTGTATGCCTGGTGCCTAGCACCATGCCAGGCACACAGTAGGCACTTAATAAATGCTTGTTGACTTAAGTTTCAGTGCCCACAATCAAATACAGTATTGCAGACATGGTCTGACTGGGCAAGTTCTGAGGGGATTGTTCCTTCTTTATTCCTGGAAGCTGTGATTCTCTTAATACAGTCTAAGATAACTTTCCAACTTTCCGGCCAAGGCTCCTTCCCTCTTGGATTGACTCCTTCTCTTAAGCCTTCCCTCTTCAAGACAAAAACCAGAGCTGCTCCCCCCGTCTGAGGCCCCCCCAAGCCTCTCTCCCTGATCGCCAGGGCCAGGTCCTCTCCTGCTCCTCTCTCCTCTCTCTTGGGGTGGATGGAAGCTCTCAGCCGAGCCTTCGGCAGGGAGGGCTTCACACCAGTCCGTCGAGTGCCCAGCGCTGGCTTCTGCTTACAGGATGCGGGAGCACTCCAGACTAAGGCAGCCGGGACTTGTCTCAGCGTGGCAGGCTGAATATAATGTAACCTGGGAGGGGAGATCTAGAAAGCTGCCAGGCAAAAGCTGGGAGGAACAGATGCTGTCGGGCAGAGGCGAGGAACGAGGGCATTCCAGGCACCGGGGACAGGGGAGAACCTACTATGATGGACAGATAAAAATCAAGAGGAACATCCAGGCCAGCCGGAAAGATAAGTTGGAGCATGGGTGAAAGGCTTTAAAAGCACCATCCGCTTATCTTTTATTCTAGAGGCAAAAGGGAAGGCCTATTCACGAGGAGGAGGAGGAGGAGGAGGAGGAGGAAGGCTCCCTCCACTTATGCTGATCCCTTTGTGCAAGATACAGAAATGTGCTAGAGTTTGGGGGGAGGGGATGCACTCACTCAGGAAAGGATCGGGGGCACCTTGAATGAAATGTGGCCGTGGGGCTGGAAAGGTCAGAGTTGTGGGAAGGTGGCCGTGTTAGGATGTGGAGGAGCCTGATTCTGCACGGACCCCTGAAAACTCTCTGAAAATGGACCAAGACGGTGATGAAGAATACAGAGAAGCAGTTGTGAACTCTGCTGTCCATTCCAGGGCTCCATACAGGCCACTGGGGTCTGCCCAGATCCTGAGTGGGGGGAAAAGGTCAGACCAGCACCAGGGTGGGAGGGCTCAGGCAGGCCTCCTCGTGCCATGGCTGAGCCTCAGCGAGGGGATCAGTGCCTGAGGATGCCTACCACCATTCCCAGCGAGAGCATCTGATCAGCACCACCCGGGGTCACAGTAGGGGGTGGAGCCATATCTAGTTTGGGGATTGGGCAACGAACAAAAAACAGAAGCCAAGGCCAGAATCTCAGTGAAACCAGACCTGGGGGTTCCTACAGAGCCCAAGCCTGAAGCCGTGGCCAAGACCAGACTGAGCAGGGAGGACCCATGAATGCAGAAGAGCCGAGTCGGACTCAGACACAAAGTCCCCTGCCAAAAGCTGGGGCAGGAGAACAACAGGAACCTTCCTACCCAACAGAGAAATAGTGGGATGGAGAGAATCCCAAGAGAGAACCTAGATGAAGAGGACCTCCATCAGAAGCCCAATAGAGCTTCACAGGAGGAACCCCGGGTCTCCTGGGAACTCGTGAGAAATGAGGAAAGAGAAGAATGGCAAGGAGAATGGGCAGCTTAAATCAGGCAGTGGCAAACCTTACCTGGCACCGAACTCCTTGAAAACTAGAATGGGCCAACCAAAAACCGCATCCATTAGCCAAGAAATATTTTTTAAAAATAAAAAGATTGAAAAAACTGGAAGAAAGCATAAGATACGTGCTATCAAAAGCAACCAGCTTAGGAGAATCTGTCCTGGGTCCTGCCCTGGCTGTGGGGACGTGCCTTGCTTGTCTTTAACCTGTCGTTTCTGCACACTTGCAGTAGATATTCTGTATAACCCCAGACCAGATAGAAAAGCGTACAAGATAAGACTCCCTTCCCCAAAGCCTAGTTAAACTTCAAGAAATCAAAAACAAAAATGGCCCAGAGAGAGCAGCAGAGAAAGTAAAATTAGAAAGACTCTATTAACCAGCCCTTCTAAAAGAAAACTCAAAATGAAAACTCTCAGAAACAAAATAGTCAAAATCCAGAGGAAATGCTGCCAATCGCCAGACTGAAAGAATTCAAGGACCGAGAAGCCACGATCTGGATCACAAAGATTTGGCAGCTGCTGCTGTCAAGGAGAGAACTAAGACGATCTTGTTCTGAAAGGCTTACAACCCAACTGTCCAGCACAACGGCGCATAACCGTGCAGGGAGCAAATGGACAATTGGTAAGGAAGAGGATTTCCAAGGCCAGATGGAGCAGTCGCTCTGAAATGGAAGCAGAGGGAAACGGAACGGTAAATACATTTAATCATTTGGAAGGGACGTACTGACTGATAATTTGTTTACATTCTAATAGGAGGAGAAACACATATGCTCTCAGACCCTCGATGTCCTCGGGGGCCACAGAGAGTTAAATAAGACAGACGAAGGCCTGAGGTGGCTCTGCTTGGTTTTGATGATCTTAAGAGAAGCAAGAAATGAGAATATGTGGGGATGGGGGATTTGGCAGAAGACAGGGAAGGAAAAATACTCTTACATAATCAGAGTACACAAGATGGAGCGTCCAAACACGGATGTCACTCACTCTATCGGCATGGGACAACATGTGTTTGCACGCGCACATGCACACACACACACACACACACACACACATCCCAATTGTAGAAATCCACCAAGTCCAAACCCAGATGAGGCTTCCATTATTCCTATTAAATTCCATCTTATTAGTTCAACCTAAGATCTTTTAGGCTCTGGACTCTTCCCCCTTCCCTCCTTGTTGTGCCCTCGGTAGATTTGGTTGTATGCCAGCTCTACCTGTATCCTCCTCTTGGATGAAATGTTAACTAGCCCAGGCCCAATCCCTGGGGTACTCCACTGGAGACTTCCTACCACATTGACACTGAGCCATTAAAAACTACTCTTTGAGACTTAAGACCAGTGATCAATGCAATGATCAGCGGTGATTCCGGAGAACTGATGCAGCCTCCTGACAGAGCTGATGGACTTGAAATGCAGAATCAGACGGGCATTTTCAGTCAGCCAAAGTAAGAATTACTTTTGCCTGACTCTGCTTATTTGTTACAAGGATTTTGTTTTCTTTTATCAAAAGGGGCTAGAGAGAACGTAGCAAAACAAACAAACCAAAAAATAAATCAGGGAGAAGGGGAAAAAAATCATTGAGACATCCTTTAAAAAAAATGCATAGAATACAGAAGGAAAAGTCAGAGAGAAGCACAGACAAGCAGGACAGATTAAACTGTTTGTAATACTTCAAAAGAAAAGCACGTTGTGCATAGTAGGAACTGTAATGTCATGTATGAGCCTCTTTCTGTTCTATATTTGTGGACCCATTTTATTTGGTCTCTGTTAAGTTCCGAATTGAGCATTATTTTTTGAATCTGGCCAGTTAGCCAGTTCTGAACAGATCTAATTGTGTTATCATCTGGCTCACATCCCTCTATCTTCTCTGCAAGAATAGCCTGAGATATTTTGTCAAACGCTTGGTAAAATTTTAGGTCAGCTCTTTCCCAGCATTCCTCTGATTCACCTTTTTAGCAACTGAGTCAAAATGGACAAGAGTCCATCTGGCAGTACCTGTCCTTGTTGCAGCAGGCTGGCTCTTTGCAGTCACTGCTTGCCTTTCTTTCCATTGCCAGAACTCTCTCTTTAATGAATTTTCCCAGGAATCCGAGCTGAGCTCGTTGGGTTTGTGGACCGCTCCCTGGCTTTTTGAAAATCAGCTTCTTCTCCAGCTTTGTGGTCCCTGTCCTGGTTCCCGTAATCTTTGACATATTACAGTCTGCCACAATGTTGACTCTTATTGATCTTGCACTAACCCTCTCCCCACCGCCTCAGGTCATTTTCCACAAACTGTTGCCTCCCCCGCTCTGTTCCTGTGAAGTCCGTACCGGTATCCCAAGAGAAGGACATTCTGCTCCCCCCTCACATGTCCCCCAGTACTCTGGCCTGCCAGGATAGGCTGGAGGTGGGGGGGGCTCCTGGATCTTGAGGGTAAACATTGGAGGGACGAGTGTCCAGCCAGTCTAGTGTGGCTGAGCAAGGATTGGGCGAAGAAGAGTTAGAGGAGATGGGGCTGAAGATCTGGGCCCAGCCGGGGTTTTATGCCGGTCAGGGAGGGAGCAGGCCAGATTCAGACAAAGATGGCTGGGAATGGCACCTGGCAGACCACGGAGGGCAGCAGCCTGGGGGAGGTTTGGAAGGGGGAAGGTTAAGGAGGAGGCTGGGCTGCTCAGGAGGTGCTGTCAGCCCTTTGGGGGCGTGCTGTGGTGGGGGGGCATGATTGGTTTGTGTCCCAAATGCTGTTCCTCAAAGGTGCGGTTGTGGGCTCTACAGCGGAGAGGACTTTGCGGGCCAGGTAGCCTGTGCCCTCTGAACTGGGCCCACCTGACAGGCCTGGGAATGCAGGATTCAAAGGCTCCCAGAGATCATCTGGTGGGCCCCCAACCTCGCCCCTGCCCCACGGAGAAGGGGAGACCTTGTAACTTTCCAGGTCGGACTCCACCCCGAGGCCCGCCCTTCAGATAGCCTTGTATTCTGTGCTTTTACTATGCTCTTGCTGTATACCAGGTGCTGTGCTGAGTGCTAGGGATACAAAAATAGGCAAAAAATGGGGGCAACAGACATTTGGTTCTGGGAGCGTCCATCCTGGGTCTCTCACCTCTGGTCCCATCCTGTGCCCAGCCACCATTCTCTCCCCCCCCCCCCCCCAGCTTGTTCTCCATTGGGGCTCCAGGACGGAGCTTTTACCTCCTCTCATCCGTGGCCTTTCCCAGCACTGCCCACACCATGGCCGGCCTGTCCCCCCATCCCCCTTACTTCCCACCTCCCCTTCGTGTGTTAGCTCTTCTCCGGACATAAGCTTCTTGAGGGCAGGTCTGCCTTGCTGGTCTTGGTATCCCCAGTGCTAATAAACGCTCTCTCCATCCATCCATCTCTGGATTCCCCTGGTGCCTGTGAGTCTTTAACAGCCTAAACTTGGGGATCCACGTGTCTGCGTCCGTGTCACAGCTCGCCAGATACTAGAACCTGCCGCTTCCCCTCTCCTCCATAGTACCCCGCTGCCTGCCAGCCCTCTGGGCATCCACAGGCCTCTCCCCTCCCAAGCCATCCTTCCCCCTGGAGGCTGAGCAGATGCCTGGGTGGCATTCTTGGGCCCCAGGACCTTGGGCTCCCTGGTTCCCCCTGGTAGTTCACACTCATGCCCCCGGCCTTCAAGGCCCTAGGAGGACTGGCATTCCTCCTCTCCACGTTTCTGCTCCTGCCACACTCGACAGCTCTGCATTGGACTCTGCCTCCTGGCTCCCTCCAGCTGCTCGCTTTGTGCCATCCTCTGCCTCCTGTTGGGCACGCACCTAGCGGTTCTCTTGTGTGGCACCTGGACTGTGGGCTGCCTGATCTGGTGCAGGGGCTCGGGCACCCCTTCTTCTGGGGGCCCCGGAGGTTTCTGGGACACTGCCTTTTCCTGGGTTCTTTCTTCTCCCATCCCTTCCCTTTGGGTTTGACCAGGCCTTCCTAGGACAGAGGGAGAGAAGACTTGGGGTTGCTGGACAGCGTCCGTTCCCTTTGGACCATGGGAGACAGTGACCGTGACTGAGAGCCCTGGAGCTGAAGTGCTTAGCATTTCATAAGAAATACTAATGAAATTCTAGATGTGTAATAGCATTCCGGATCTCTGAAACAAGCTGTGTGCTTGGACCAAAGTGGAAAGAGATCAACTTTAAACCATAAATTCTTGGTAATAGCGGGTTTTTCCCTTTTATTTATGTCTGATAGATATTTTTGTTTCCAGAGGAATGTCAACTCCTAATTTCATAATGTATCATGGGCTTAAGAAAATTGAATTTAATAAAGGCCAAAGATGAATGGCACCCTGAAAGGTCCCAACACTTGTCTTTATTAGCAGGACAAACTGCAGGTCTCCAAACACTGCTTCCCTCCAAATGAAAGTTTAAATGAAAAGTACCGTTGTGTCACAGGTTAAATTTCATTGTGGGTCTGGCTAACATGGTTAGTGAGGAGTTGCCTTAGATACCGGGGCAGCAGACCCTGTCAGGCAGGCGCGGAGGGAGGCGCTCTCTGGTGTGGAGGGGGCTGGGGCCTCCCAAACTCTGGGGGGGTCGCCTTCTGGGCCGGGGAGCTGGGAGAAGACCCGCCCCTGCAGGTTCACTGGATGGGGGAAAGCCAGGTGGGCCCAGGTGTCCCCCACGCGTTGTCTGTTGCCCGGACTGGGAGAAAACCCCTTCCCCCCTCCCCCAGCACCCTCCTCAGTTCTTCCTCCCTCTGATCCTCCGCCTTCGGCCAGCTTTGAGAGCCAGGCCCAGTGTGGTGCCCACAGGGCCGCCGCAGTTCTGGGCACAGGCGGATTTCTCTCTCGGGGGAGACCTTAGGCAGAGTCGGGGGATGGTGGCAGAGGGGCCGGCTGTCCAGGTTGGGGGCACCGGGGGAGCTCCAGTCCCTGGCAAGGCTGCCAGGCCATCCTCCGGGCGTCGGGCTGTGCCGTATCCTCCCTGCAGTGGCTGCCTTTTCCACATGCTAATTTTACTCGGAGGAGTTTGCTTTTATTTATTTTTTTATTATTTCCTATTTGTCTCTTCCAGATGTTTTCAGGGCAGTTTTTTTTTTGTTGTAAACTAATTCCATTCATGTTTTAAAAATTTATGAAAGCGCTAATAAAAATGTCAAAGTGGTAAAAATGTTAGCTTTTCCTCTGTTTTGATTAAATTTCACAAACTGTTTTTGAATATTAAAAAGCAATAATTTTTTTTATTCTCTCCCCTCCCCCGCTCTTCCCCCTCCCACCCCCACCCCCCTTTGGCGCTTCCCTTCTCCCGGAGCGGTTGGGGAGGCGGGCAGCTCCAGGAGCCATCACTCCACTGCCTCATTTGCACGCCAGAACCTTGGTGCTGTGCATCTCTATTAAATAACGGAGACAAATTAATCTTGGAGACACCAAACAAATTGTCCCTCCTGCTCCTCCTCCTCCTCCATTAAGTTTCTGGGCTTGCGGAGGGGGGCATGGGGGTGGGGGGAGGCGGCTCTTAGTGGGCTTTATCCAGTCTCTTCTTTTTCCTTTTTGGCTTCAGACTTTTTTTTTTTTTAAAGAAATAATTACGGAGCCCATCTCCCTGGCATGGGGTGAACTTTCTATGAACAGGTCGGTGCCCATTTCTGATGGCGGGTCATTTGTATCCTTGGCGGTCCTGCTGATGAATCACCACTCTCTTGTTCTCCTGCCTGCTGCCAGCAGAGACACACGGGCAGGCTAGTGGGCGGAGGCCGGCGCTTGGGTCGGAAAGGGGGGCCCTCAGTGTTCCCTCCCCCAACGCAGGGCAGTGGAGCTGGGATAGAGGAGCTGCCCCCTTCCCACACATCCAAAAAAAGGTCATTTAAAAATGTGTCAGCTTCTGAGTGGCAGATAGGCCCTGGGGGGTGGGGGGGGCTGGCAGGCCCAAGGGCCGCAGCCATCTCGGCTTCCATTTGGGGAGCGTCGGTCTAGCCGGCTCGGAGGTTTACTTTGCGTCCACACTCTCCGTGGTCCTCACAACCGCCCTGTCAGCAAAGCCCGGATGGAGGAGGAGATGCAGTCTCCCGCCTCCTTTGGCCGCTTTCTCTTCTGCCCCCGGTGGTTCTCCGGGGCCTTGCCCTGCTGCCCGCCGCCCAGGGCGCTCCCTCCGCTGCCTCCGGAGCACTGCTCGGATCTCCTTCTCCCTCCCTGGGTCCGGCTGCTTCCTGGCCGCCTGAAGACACCCTGTGCCCTCCCAGCCTCCAGGCCCCGGGCATCCTTCCGTCCCTGTTCCCTCCCCTCGTCCTCCCCGTCTCCTTTTCGCGGCCGAAGCCCTTGAGGGAGCCGTCCCGCGGTGCCCAGCCCTCTGCCCTTGCAGTCCCTCCGTAGTCTCGCTCCGGAGCACGTCCCTCAGCAGGAAGCGCTCTCCTGCTCTCAGCCCTGACCTCGCCTCTCCCCCGGCTTTTGTGACACTGCTCTCTCTTGGTTTCCTGTCCGTTTGTCTGACCCTTCCAGGGGCAGCGGGGCCCAGGGGAGAGAGAGTTCAGATCTGACCAGGGACCCTCACTAGCTGTGTGACACTGGCCAAGTCACTGAACCTCCGTCTGCCTCAGTCTCCTCGCCTGTAAAATGGGGATAACCACAGCTACCAATAACATCTACACGAATAATGATGGGAGTGACGCCAGATGTGGTCTTTGGGGAGTGCTTACCACATGCCCAGCACACAGGGGGGCCACGTCAGTGCTCCTCCTCCCTCGCTTCCTTCTGCCCCTCACCAGCCTCTCTAACTGGTTCTCTCCGCTGTCCTCTTCCTTTACACCAGTTCTTAACCGAGGCCTTTGTTTTAAGGAACATTTTGACCAGCGCGCATTTAGGGTTAGGGTTGCATACTTAGGGGGTCCATGGGTGTCAGCTGACTGGCTGTGGGTGGGGGGTCGCTGGCACAGAGCGGGTTACGGAGCACCGCCTCACTGCCGTTACATCTGCCCAGGAGAGTCCTGCGTTCTAGCTGTATCACTTCTGGCCTCTGAGATGCCTCGGGCTGGGCTCCTGGGGGTCGCTCGAGCTCAGCATCTCCCCACCTCCTTTTTATTGTCCCCGGCGCCCCCCTCTGCGTGCCTTCGCCCCGGTCCGTCGGACTTTCCCTGCCCCTTGGAGCCCCAGGAGGCTCGGCCCAGACGCTCCCTTCACCTTTTCTACCCCCCTTCCCCAGCCTGCACTCTCCCTGCTGAGTCCCTTGTGTGTATCCCCTCTCTCCTTGAGGACAGGCGGGGACGCCTTTGCTTCCTCTTTGTGTCCTCTGTGCTCAGTGTACACAGTAAGTGCTTGATAAATGCATAAGAAATTGAAGTCCAGAAAGATGTGTCACTGAACACAGAGAGTGGTGGAAGTGGGCCTGCAGGGAAGAGGTAAACTGCTGGTGCTCGGAGGTTCTGCTTGTGCAGGTCAGGGATCTCGAGCTCTGAGCTCAGAACTGGAACCGACTTCTGGGGGATGATGAGGAAGAAGGGAGAGAGGAGGGGGGGCCTTCTCAGCGGGGGATCTCTTCTGTGGGCGCAGATCTCCAGGCTGCCACATGCACCCCCGGTTAAGGCGCCCATCCCCACTTGTCTACACCATAGGACAATCTCCTGACCGCCCTTCACTCAGTTGCCAAAGGGAGTTTTCTGCAGCCCAGCTGTGACTGGTCCCTTCCCCAGGTCAAGAAGGTTCCCTTTGGGGTCTGAACTTAATTCTAACCTCGGCCCGATGCTCCGGGCCTGGGCCTGCTTTTCCAGACTCAGCTCCCTGCCCGACCTCCCCGCCTGCCATCTCCCGGCCCGGGCCTTTGGCACACAGTCTCTCCTGCCTGAGGGCCCCTGGGAAGCGCCCGGCTCAGCGGGGGGCCGCGGTCCCTGGCCTTCTCTGCCCCAGCCCATCCCACCAGACCTTCACTGCTTACACGGAATGAGAGCCGCTCAAGGGCAGGGACTGGTCTTTGTGCCCTCGGTCTAGGGACCCTCCCTGTGCCCGCCACCTCACGGCGGCCGGAGTCGGGGGCAGGCCCAGAAGGCCCTGCTCTCTCCAGCCCTCTGCTCTATTTCAGGCTGTGATTTGCTTTTCATGCAGTAAGTGTTTAATCAGTACTTTTTGAATTGAAACTGGTCATTTTAAAGACTCTCTTTTCTGTCTCTTTTTTTTCCCATTTCTCTTCTCTTTTCATTCATTTCTCTCTTCTTCCCTATTGTTCTGTCTCCTTTTCTCTCCTTCCTTCCTTCCTTCCTTCCTTCCCTCTCTGTCTCTGTGTCTTTCTCCCTCCTTCCCTCCCTGCAGGAAATCATCGAATTCCCCATTCTGAAGTTAAATGGTCAGACGATGGAGATTGAGTCCACATTTCACATGTATGTGCAGCCGGCTGTCCACCCTCAGCTGACACCCTTCTGTACAGAGGTAAAGGGTGAGGTCCTGGGAGGGGGCCTGGGGAGAGGGGGCTCTGGGCCGGGTTTTCTGAGAGGCTTGTGACCCAGGAGGGAGGGAGCGTGGAGGCCGTGCAGACGGGAGGTGGGGGGCTTTCCAGACTCCCTTTCTCGTAGGGACTTCCTCCCTGGTCAGCCCTTTGCAGGGCATCCTGGGGGTCCTAGACCCAGAGCTTCCTGAGGCCAGCCCTGTGCAAGGCCAGAGCAGCACTGCCTCCCCCCTCCTCAGGCAGCCGGGCAGCAAGCCTCAGGGATTCGGGGCTCCAGGGCCCGGGGCTGTTGGAAGCGAACTGTTCTTCGCCCGTTCTTCCAAGAGTAGAAGACGCCGGGCTTCCCGGAGCTTTGTCTCCCCGAGAATCTCTAATATTGCCGCCCCACTAATGTCACTAAGAAAAATTGCCCTCTTTTGGACAGTCACCTTCTCCCACATCCATATAAATGAAAGAGACAGGGCGCAAACAGCGCCTAACCAACCAGAAAATGACATTCCTGCTATGTAGAAGACGGCCAGGCTCCAGCAGAGCTGCCGGGGCCCCCGCTGCCGCCGCCACCTCTGCAGGCTGGGGAGCCGAGGGTCCCCACTGTCCGGCCCTGGCCCTGCCCTAACCCCCCCCCACTGCAGGGCTCTGGCCTGTCATAAGAATAGCTAACCCTTAGGTAGCACCTACTGTGTGCCAGGCGCCGGGCTAGGCTGAGCGCTGTGCCAGTCGCATCTCGGGTGAGCCTCACAGCGCTGCGGGGGCAGGCGGTCCTCCCCTCCTGGAACTCCCTGGAGCTTATTGCTCCCTCCCCCCCTCCCCTTCCCTGCCTCTACTCCGTCTTTTTCCTTCCCCTTTCCCCACCCCCCAGCTCATCTCAGCCCCTCTTGGCAGGTCTTCATGAGAGCAGCCAGTCACCCAGGGCCTCTCCTAGGACCCACCCTCAGGATGCCAGAGCCGGATCTCCAGGGAGCTGGCTGGGGCTCAGGGCCAGCTCTCCCCCAGACTCTGATGGACGGCCGGTGGGAAGGAGATGCTTGAGGGCCTGTAGGCAGGGGAGCAATGAGGCCCCAACATAGGGTCCCTGGAGAACTCAGGGTCTTCCCAGAAAGTTTAGAATGGGTCCCCTAGACGGCATCTGGACAGAAGAGAACAAGTGAGGTCACAGGCGCTGGTGGGCTTCCCAGAGGCCTTTCTTGGCTGTCACTTTCCTTCTCCCTCCCTTTCCAGGTCCCTTATTCCACCCCACCTCTCTCCATGCACAAAACAGGCCAGCCTTCCGAGAAGAGCTTAACGGCCCAGGAGCCGAGCTCGGCCACGGGACAGCGCAGGACCGATGTGGGGAGTCTGGACTGAGATTTGGGAGAGCTGTGTGTCTGGGTGGGGGAGGGGGTGACAGAAACAGAAAAAAGGAGGAAGAAAGTGGAGGAAACTGACAAATAGAACAAAGGGAGAGCGAGAGGAAGGAAAAAGGAGGGAAACAGAAAGGGGGGGGATGGGGATGGGGGCCACATGTCTTCTGGGGCTGCCAGTGGGACTCGGGTCCCCTTGGGTTTCTCCCAGCACCGGACCTTCCCTGTCTCCAGCCAGCCTACAGCTTGTGGCCCTGTCAGGGTGGTCTTTGTGGTTGACCAGCACCTGGGCCAGGACGATTGAAGCGTCCACTGTGGATGGTGGATGAAGCCTGACCCCTCCCTTCTTTGGGGGGCCGGTAGTTGGGGGCACGGCGAATGCACAGCTCTTTCCGAGCCTCTGCGCTCCAGGCCCAGGTCGTGTTTTGGACTGAGATCTGCAGGGACGGCCCCCTCCCGCTCCTTCCCCCCCCACCCCCCCAACTGTTTGCTCACGTCTATTCTGTCCATTCTGCTAAATGCCAGGAAAGGGTTTTGTCTCTCCCACCTGTGCTCAGGAAGGGGAGATTTATTGGTCTCTTTGTCTGGGAAGAAAGAGCAGGCCCGATTGTCAGATTGCAGGCCCGAGACGAGCGCTTACATAATCAGCAAACTGTCTCCCCGGTGCTGGCAGAGGGCGATGGGGCCGGAGATAAACTTCAGGGAGAGAGCCTGACATGATATTGGCAGCCGCTCGGGGCCGCAGGGACGGCCCCGGCGGGGGGTCTGTGCCCCGGCGGGGGGTCTGTGCCCTTGCGAGCCCCACCTTGACCTCCGGCCTAGCTGGGCCTGCTTCTCGGCTCCGGGGCCCCATCCGGACGAGGGGAACCTGAGAGGGATTTCAGGCAGGCCCGGAAGCAGGACTTCCCCACAGAACTCACGGCAGCGAGGTGACCTCCTGCTCTTGGGGAAGACCCGAGTTCAAATTCAACCTCAGATACTTTCTAGCTGGGCAGCCCCGAATTTCTCTTCAGTGCACCGGGGGCAGTAAAAGCATCTGTCTCCCTGGTGGTTATAAGGACAGAACGAGATCTTTGCAGACTTTGGTGCTCTAGAAATCCTGCTGTTTATAGCCATGGTGATAATAGCGGGTGACCTTGTGGAGCTCCCCCCGGGCCCGTCTCATCGGGATCAGCCTCTCAGCCGCCTTGGGAGTGAGGACAGTGGGGCTGGCGGCCCTCACGCAGCTCCTAGGTGCCCGAGGTGGGATCTGACTGCAAAGCCATCACCCTCTGCCCTCCCTGAGGTGAGCAAGTCCTGGCCTGGAACCTCTTGGGAGGCAGGGACCCCTTCATCTCAGCCCTCTCCCCACTCCCAGCCTTCCCGCCAGGCATGCCCCGGAGCATCAGAGCAGAGGGGCTGCCTTCCTCCCTGCAGCCAGGGCCATCTCTGGGGGGCCACAGGACCTCCCCCTCCTCTGAGGTCCCAGGATCTCTGGGCTTTGGCTGGCCAGTCCTGCTTCTCACCTAGAACCGAGACAGTTTTCTGTTGGGCCCAGCTTAGCACTCCATCCCAGCGGGCCTGCAGCCCCCGAGCTGCTCCTGCCTCGTCTCTGGGCCCCAGGGTCTTTAGCTGGATCCTGGAGATGATCCCTCTGACCTCCTAGGGCTGTGGTGGGACTCTTGGGAGAGGATTTTATGCCAAGGATTCCTCCCTGATTGGGGGCCAGCAGCTTCCCTTCCCACTCGGGCTGTTACCCAGGCCCAGAGGCCCTTATCTAGGGAAGTCCCCAATACCTGCCATGTCGGCCCCCTGACCCAGGAGAGCCGTGTGCCCCTCTGCCCTCCCCTGAAGCATTTCCCACCTCGTACAGAAGACTTGCTGGTGGTGCCCTCCCCCCCCAACTCTCCTGGGTGGTCCAAGGCTGCTGGTATCTTCTTCTCTCCATGATTAGCTCCAGTTTTTCCTGGACTGTATACAGCCTGTGTGCATGTGTTCTCCCCCCAACCCCTTAGACTGTGAGCCCCTTGAAGGCAGACACAGTCTTGGGCCTTTCTTTGAATCTATAGCACTTAGCACAGTGCCTGACGCACAGTAGGTGCTTAATGTTTACTGACTGACCAGTGATCAGGAAGGAAGAAGCAGAGGAGGGCAGCCAGCTGGAGGTCACTATGATGAGGTCAGAGGTCGGGGAGCTTGCCAGTCACTGGCCCAGTAGGGTGCAGGCCCACCACTGACACCGCCAGCCCACCGGCCTCTATCAGGCAGCTCCTGCTCTGTGTCAGGCCCTGGGCAACCAGGGACCCCGGGGTGCGAGCCTGGCCCCCAGGGAGCTGACCTTATTTACAAGTAGATCCAATGTGCAGACCAAAGAGACAGCAAGCAATTGGGGGAGGGGGAGGGAAGGGGGCCAGCACAGTGCCTGAGGTTAGCATTTGGGAAGTGGAAGCCTGGAACAGGGAGATCTGCAGGGACTGGGGAGGAAGGGCCCCCTTTGGCTGGTCTGGGTGGTGGGCTCTGCTGTGGCCTGTGGGCGTGGAGGCTCCAACTGCTGCTCCTGTCCAGCCCACCCCCCCAGGCAACAAGACCTGACCATGGCTCCTTCCTGGGGGTTTTCCCTCGGTCCTCCAGGGACCTCCCCAGGCAAGGAAAGGGTGCAGGAGGGGGGCTTTCTCTGTGAAGTGAGGAGAGCCAGGGCCCACTGCGTGGAAATGGAGGAAAGGAACGGCGTCGTTAATCTTCTTAATTTATTTTCCTGTTCGACCATGGGAAGTCTGTAGGCAGCTGCTGTTACCCAATTAAAATACAGATTAATATGAAAACAGTTTTCAGAGTATAAAATAGAGTGGCCCCGACCCATACTTTAAGCTCCCACCTAATAACAACTTGATGAACTCTAGGCACCCACCTGGAGGAGCGCGGCAGCAATGGCGGCAGGAGGAGGGTCCTCCCCTGTAGCCAGCCGTCCTCCCTCTCAGACGCAGGTGCAGGGGGCTCTTTAAATGCAGTGGGAGCCTGACTGGTGGTTGATCTGAAACCCTGCCCTGCCCCCGGCCCGAGTGCCCTCGGAAGGGTGGGCACTGAGCACAAGCCGGCTCGCCTTGGCCATGTGGGGCCGCTGACTTTCCTCATCCCCGGCTTCCTTTCTGTGCCTTTGCCGGGCAGGTGCTAGAGCTGGGGCTGTGGAGACCCAGCTTCCTCCTCCCTGGCCCTTGGCTTCCTGGCTTACCACCATACTTGTCTACAGCCAGGCCAGTATTGGGGCCCAGTTCTTGCAAAAACCTAGGAGCTTGGCCCGGCAGAGAGATGGGAAAGTGCACGTGGGTGCAGGTCCTGGTCCACTGTGGAAATGGTTAGTGCTGCTAAGCTTTTCTCCCTTTTTTCTTCCTTTTTGTTATTAAAAATGGCTTCCTGAGTGGGGAACCAGGAAGGAGCCTGTCTAGAAATAAGTAGGCTATGAAAACACAAAATCAGAGCTGCTAAAAAGAAGGTGGAGTGGGCAGGGGCAGGCGTCGGTACCCAGGTCTGCTGTGCAGCACATGCCCACAGACACATGTTGGGCACGTGCAGAGCTCAGAGGACGGGGCAGAAGGCCGGCCATCAGCCACTAGTCTCCAGCCAGGTCCGGGCTCTCTGTAGGCAGGGCAGGCTTGGGGCCGGCTCATGGGGGGGGGGGGAGAGCAGAGGAGGGAGCACTGGCCATCGGGAGGAAGGTCCTCCTGGCTGTGAGGAGATGGCTACGGGAGTCCTCATGGCTGGGTAGTTTGTGAGTGACTGAGATCCAGACATGAGGAGGCTCCTTGGAGCCGGCTGCAGGGCAAGGAGGCTTTGAAGGATGAACCGTGATGGGTTGAGAGGAGGACAGCAGGAGGAGACGGGGTCCTTGCTGGGTGGGACGCAGTGCATCTGTGGACCGTTGGGAGAGCCCGGACGTCGACTGGAGTTCCCATTGTGTGCTCCAGGCACGTTGGGGGGCAGGCACCCCTCCTTAGAGGCTCCTGTGGGTGCAGTAGCGATGTTGGGCTCAGTGGCCTGTCTTTTCTCTCCTTCCAGCTGACTGGCATCATTCAAGGCATGGTGGATGGCCAACCAAATCTCCAGCAGGTGCTTGAGGTAAGTCTGATGATCCTTCCTTCCTGTCTTCTGACCACCCCCCCCTCCCCTTCTGGAGCGTCCAGCTGGGCATTCGGCTTCATTAGAATGTCATTTACTGCTGTGCCGCGGAGAGGGGCTCCCCAGGGCCAGCTGTTCCACTAGGCTTCTTCACCCAGGATCAGGCAGGGGGTCTGAGCGCTGCTCCCATGTGGGCCCTCCTGGCCCTTCTGGGGTCTCCTTTGGGGGAAGGGAGGGGGGGTCTGTTGGATGCCAACTTCTCTTCCTCCCCTGCTCGCTCTTCTGCTCTCCTTCCTTCCTCTTCCTTCCCTCCTTCCTTTCTTCTCCCCTGCTCATCCTGCTCTCCTTCCTTCTCCCTTCCTTTTTCCCTCCTCCTTTCCTTCTCCCTCTCTCTTCCTCCCTCCTTTCTCTTCCTTTATCTGTTTCTCTTTTTGTTTCCCCCTTCTCCTTCCCTCCCCCTCTTCTCCACACTTCTCCCCTTCTTCCCTCTTCCTTCCTCCCTCTTCCCTCCCCCTCCCTCCTCCAGGTGAGCTTCCAGCTGAGCAGACATCTGGCCCTTGGCCCCCAGTGGGTTTGGGGCTTTGTTTTTGTTTAGCTGTAAATGCTGGCTCCTCGTGGCATGTGAGCACTTCATTAACTGCGCAGCCCCGGCCTGTGCCCTCCCCGAGGCTGGCTTTGTTTGCTCTCCGCTCCTCCAGGAGGGCGGCCGGGCCAGCACCCCCTCCCTGGGCTGGGCGGCCTGCCTGCTGCCGGGGAGGCCTGGGCCTGTCAGGGTGTGCCGGCTGCACCGGCTAATGATTCCTAATCAGAATAATTACAACGATTGCCTGTGTGAGGGAAATCAAATTAAAGCTTTTGAGGCCTTGACGGAGACCACACTCTAGGCTGGGCTCCCTCCTCAGGGAGCGGGGAAAGGCTAAGGCGGCTGTTCCTCGGGCTTCCGTCTTTGGGGAATGAGGCAGCGGGAGTGCGCTAGTTCTGCTCCCCCCAGCTCTCTGCCCCCCACGTCCTTCTGTCCATGTCTCTTCTCTCAGGCGGATGACCCCCCCTGGCCTGGGCATTGGGGGCACAGGGCCACCTTGGAGAGCTCTCAGCTGCTTTTTTCTCTTCACCCGGTTAACCTAACTGAGACTAAGCCCTGAAAAGCCGGTGCCGAGGCTCCTTGGCCTAGGACAAGGGAAGTCTGTGTGTGGCCCTCTCTCCTGGGCCTGATGGGGAAAGCCCGGCCTCTCGGTGGATGGGCCGGAGGCAGAGGGGAGAGCCACGGGGGTGGAGGCAGCCGTCACCTCCATGGGCTGGCTTTCCCAGGCTGGCAGCGGGTGGTGGGAGGGAGGCTGTGGACAGCCCAGTGTGCACATCTCACCTCTGGCCTGAGCCTCTGAGGCTCGCAGCCCTCAGCCAGAGAGCTTGCAGGAGGGGCTCCCTCCCCAGGGCAGCTGGGAGGGCCTCTGGCCATTGATGTGGCTTGTCTGGACTTCAGGGAGGCCTAGGGAGGGGAGGGGAGGCCCTGGTGCCGTTTTTCAGAGCATGGAGAAGGTCCATTGGGCCAGGAAGGGCTCGAATGGAGGTTGCCACACTGCACAGTGGGTGCCTGTTCCAGTGAGAGATGGCACATGCTGGGGCGCGACTGCAGGCCCACACTTGGGACCTGGAAAGCGAGTGGGGAACCCCCAAGATTGCATCGGAGGCTCTCTCTGCTGTGGACCCCCATTACAGGCTCTGGCTCTTCTTGGAGCAGCCTGGTGGAGCCGTACTTCCCCTGTCTCGTACTCCTGAGGCCCGGGCTTTCTGAACTCAGGAGCGAGCCTAGAAGTGCATCCCTGATGGACTCCACCTCCCCTGTTTCCACCCAGCCTGCCCGGCCACTAAGGAGCTCTGGACACTGGGCTCTCAGAATGGGGAGAACCTGGCAGCAAACAGGGGGTGCGGCCTGCAGAGGCACCTAGAAGGGAGGGGGAGGAGCATCAGTGTGCCAGGCAGGGAGCGGGCACCTGTAGAGTGCCTGCCATGCACTAGACAGGGAGCGGGTTCCTACAGAGCACAGACACAACTGTGGGAAGCAGCTGCTGTGATTATTCATCCCCATGGGAGGAACAAGGAGGGAGATCTGGAAGTGTTGCTGCAGCAAGCGAGATGTGAGTGGCTTAGAACCTGCGACGCCCTGCTGCAGGGAGGGCCCACTTCTGATCATGGAGCACAGACTTGTGGGGGCCCGTCAGCCGTGTCCTTATTATTCCCCGGTCAGCAGAACGTGACCAGAGGTAGTTAGTGGGAGTGACCCCGGGCTAAGGCTGGGTAAGACTGCAACCAGAGAAGAGGGCCAAGGGCCCTGGAAGAGCCTGGAGCTGGAGAGGACCGTAGCCAGTGTAGGCTGACGGCCTGGGAGAGAGCGAGGCTGAAGGGAGGAGGGAAGGGGAGTAGGAGGGGTGTGCGCCTTGGTGGGCCATGGCAGGGCTGAGACGCTCTCCCCCTCCTACATTTGGCCGGCACGCGACACGTTACACACCCCATGTGAGGGAGGTGCTCATTTTAAAGGTAAGGACACGGAGGCGGGCCGAGCTTGCGTGACCTGCCCAGCCGGCTGGTGTCCAAGGCAGGATGGTTTTCAGGTCCTTCTGTTCAGAGTCTGGTGTTCTATCCATCGGGCCACCTAGGTGCGTCTGAGGTCACCCACTGCCTGGTCTCTGTCTGTGCCCAGTGAGGCCCTTGGCACAAAGTAGGCACTTAATAATGTACCGAACACTGTTTTCCAAATCAGTCCAGTGCAGACCGGCCGTACGGGCCCCACCATAGGCACTTAATAAATGCTTATTGAGTGACTGAGTATAATATTATTTGCCTTTTTGGATGTTTACTTAGCAACTTTTTAATAATATGTCTTAATGATTTTCTCCAGAAATGGAAATCATGTTCATTGGCTTCTGCTTTACAAAATCTCTTCTCTTCCCTTTTAAAATAAGATCAGAGTAGCCATCCTTTCCTAGCATCATTCTCCCTTCCTCTCCTTTTTGCCCTGGGTCTCTCTGTGCCTGTCTTGGCTGGCTGTCTCTCTTTGTGTGGCTCTCTCCCCCCTTCCTCTCCTGAGGAAGTCTTTTGTACAGTCTTTTACCGGCCCCTGCCACCAGCTCACACGACCCCCATGCCAGCTTTCTCAGTGTGACGGCCTAGCCTCCTTGTGGCCGCTTGGCTGGGGGGAGCGGAGCTCATCGAGGGTACCTGAGCACCTTCTGCATAGACTTTTAATGCTTCTTCTGTCACCTGGCTTTTCCCATATTCCTCTTCCCCCCCTCCCTGGGAGCGTCCCTTACAGAGAATTTTCTTTCTAAAGAAAGAACAAGGAAAAGGAGAGAAAGCAGGTTCGATGTCATTTGCAGTGTCCCCTGCGCAGCTGGAGGCGTCTTCTCCCTGGAGATCCCCCTGGACCATGCTTGTTTTCACCCATTTCAGCAGGTTCCGTTTTGGTGTTTTCTTCCTCTGACGTTGCCGAAGTCTGATTGTTTTCCTGGCTTCACTTACCTGGCTCTCCCACTGTTGTGGAAGTCCTTCCGGCTTCTCTGCACTTCTCGTTTGTCACATCTTAGAGCTCACTGATGCACCATTACACCCACACCGAATCTGCCGAGCCACTCCCCAGACGAGCATCTACTTTGTTTCCAGTCTAGAGTCAGTATGCATTTATTAAGCCCTTACTGTGTGCCAGTCACTGAGTTATGAGCACTGGGGATAAAAGATGGAAGAGCATCCAGATGTTCCTCCCACCCAGCCTAGGGAGACCCAGGATAGAGCTCCCTCCAATAGCACCCCCCGTTCCTGGTGCTGCCCCTCAAGCTCCCAGGGGGACATTCCTCTATTAGGGAGATCCGACAGAGTTCCTGGGCACAGGACATTGTACTTCACAGCAGTGAATTCATCCCACACAAAGCCTCACAAGCCATGGCCTAAATTCCCTTCACTCTGGAACCAGCCTTTCTTTCCAGGAGATTTCCCATCATCCTCACTGTCCTGCTTATGTGACATGACTCCTCACCTTTACATGGGCCGGACCTCCTGCTCCTTTCCAAATCTCAGCGTCCTTACACCTAATCCGGACTCAGCCATGTGCAGCCAGCTCCAGGAGGTCTTTCTGCATCTTCCCCCTTCCCCCCAACCCCCTGCCCATAAATTACTGTGTCTGTCCCTCCTGGAGGGCAGAGACTGCCTTAGTCTTGTCTTTATGTCCCGTTGCCTTACTTCAAGCCCAGCACACAGTAGGCACTTTATAAATGCGTGTTATATTGAATTAAGATGTAAATGTGTTTATGTGGGGGGGGGGGGGGCAGAGGACCCAGCTATGAATCTGGCCTTCCCAGCACTTTCCTGCCACAAATCACCAACTCCAGATCCTGGTCCATAAAATGGGCATAAAATGACTTGAGAGTTAAGTCAAATCGAGTCACTTAACATTTATTAAGTGCCAGCTGTGTGCCAGGTACCCTGCTAAGTGCTGAGGATACAGTGAGAGACAAAAGCTGTGTGATGGGAGAGAGAGCGTGCGAGCCCCCGAGACTGCAGAGTGATCTGGGCGCTCTCAGAGGGAAGGCACCGAGCCTGGGGAGGAGTGCGAAGGCGCTTAGTTAAAGGGGAAGGGAGCCTGGAGGGAGTGATGAGAAGGGAGAGCGTGTCGGGCCTGGGCCAGAGAAAGTGTTCATGTCAGCAGGGGAAGCGTTTTGTTTGGGGAGGCCGGTGTCACAGGGACACGTGGCGAGGACTAAGGACTAAGAAACCTGGGAAGATGGGGAAGGATGGCTAGGGAAAGATTTTAAAGACCAAACAGAATACTTTCTGTTAGGTCCTGGAGGTCACAGGGAGCCCCTGAAGCTTACAGAATGAGGGCGAGGGGCAGGTGACGGGGTCAGACTCACGTTTCAGTCAGGGGATGGGACAGAGACTCGGGGCATGAGCCCGGCCCAGCCCAGGGTGACGAGCACCGCTTGACAGACCGTGTTGTCTGCTTTGTCAGAGGAGGGAAAGGGCATGTGTGAAAGATGCTACCAAGGCAGAAAAGATGTACTTGGCAGCTGATTCGATATGGGGAGGGTGTGAGAAGGAGCCCATCGTGGGGGATGGGACACCCGGATCAGCCACAGGAGACATAGAGAGGCGAAGGGACAAAGAGTAAGTTCTGTTTTGGATGTGTGGGGCATGCGCTTCAAGCTGTCCAAAAGGTGCTTGGAGATGTGAGATTGGGGCTGGACAGGGAGATCTGAGAGTCATCTGTAGAGAGTGATCCCTGAAGCCATGGGAGCTAAATATTGGAGACGGATAAGACTCTCAGAGGGGGCGCCTGACTGAGGAAGAGCTAGCAAAGAAAACTGAGGAGGATCCGTTAGAAAGGTGGGTGGGAGGGCTGGGAAGGGACGAGCGTATCAAGGAGAAGAGGGCTTGCTAAGCGGGCAAGAGGGATGGGGACTAAGGAAATGTCATTCGACTTGGCAATTCAGAGATCGTTAGTAACTTTGGAAAGAGCAGCTTGGGTTGAATGAGACCAAGAGCCAAGTTTCAAAAGAGAGTGGGAGGCACCTAGGCACTCTCTGCCAAACAGAAGGGGCCAGCATGAAGGCTGGCAGGGATGGGCTTAAGAGAGGGGTTTTCGAGAACGGGGGGCTGATCCCCAGGAAGGGCATCTTTACAGATAGTGGGGAATCACCCAGCAGATAGGAAAAGATGGAAATGGGAGAATGGGATGAGAGAGAGCAGTCTGCTGGAGGAGAAGAGAACAGAACGGCAGCATCTGGGCACTGAGCAGAGATTCGTTCTTTGTATTCTTATCCCCAGTGCTCAGCACACAAACTGACACCTGGGATGCACAAAGTGAATGCTTGTTGATTGGTTGCAGAAAAATGAAATCCTAGGACATGAAAATCACATTTCTGGCTCCTGTCATAGTCAGCATTGTTGGAGGCAGAAAGAAAGTAGTCTGTGTCTGATTTGGGAAAGGCCTGAAGCTTACTGGGACTGCTTTGAATGATAGTCTGAATCAGAAACTCCCAGCAGTATAGAGCCTTGGTTAGGGGTAAGTCTAATGTTTTGTACTTGGGCTCAAAAATGATTTATGCAATTCCAGGATGGAGTTGTTGTTTCAGAGTAGTTCAGATAAGAGAGGAAGAAACGCTGTCCAGTCAGACACTGATACTATAAAGAAACGGTGACACAGGAAGAAGAACTCGATATCCAGAGGTTTATAGAAGCTAAGAACACTGTAGAAGCCAAGCCTGGGTCCCAGCAATCTGTGCACAAGGCACAAAACTTGGGCAACAAGCAAGAGCTCCTAACTCAGGGAGGAGGCAGCCTGGGCCTCTCAGGTAGCTCTTAGGTTTTGTAGGTTAGGATCCATGGCTAGTCCATGGCTCCAGAAGGCTCTGCTTCCTTCCAAAGAAATGGGAAAGGCTGAAGGGCGGGCATAGTGTTTTAAGAAAGAGTACTTATGGGGGAAGAAGGGCTGTCCTAGAAGTATCCTGCGTAGGAAGCTCCAAGTGGTGCTGTTGAACCAGCGCCAGCGTGGAGGGCCCTGGCCCTTGGGGCTGCCAGGGCTCTGAGCGGAAGGTATCAGGGAGGGGAGTTGGAATGACATCTGTCAGAATTTGGCACTTGGTGGCTAATGTATGACTAACCAGGGCCCTGAATTGCAGGCTTTAATGCCCAGACAGGAGCACAGCAGAGTTGTTTTGTCCACCCCTGGGACAAGCTGCTTCTGCTGGACAGCTGTAACTGCCTCAGAAGGGCTGCCTGAAGTCTGATTCCAGTCTGCCACATAGTAGTCTGCACTCCGTGTCTCTCTTCCTTGGTCAGTCTAGCACAGATGGTCCTCCCCAGCAGGAGTCCATAGCTAGTCAGACACAGTCTGGAGGAATGATGAAGACAGCCACCCAAGAAGGACCATTTTGCCCAGGATGTTAGAAAATGCACCGAACTGAATTCTGACCAGGAAAGCAAAAAAAAAAAAAAAAAAAAAAATTATATGTTACAGTGAGTCCTTTCTTCAGTCCTAGGCAGCTTACTGAGACAGACAGAAAGGTCTACTGACACTGGGGATAGAGGGTTGCCAGGAGTGGGCATGGTGCCAGCAGCATGGAGCATTCCAACTCCAAGGGACTGAAAGGCCAAGGCAAGGTGCCAGGGCAGGAAGTCCTGGGGCAGGAAGAACACCCAGGGGTGTTGAACTAGCTCTGGCTACAAGAACTGATGCCATTTGGCATTCTTGTTACCTATTACTCAGTTCTAGGTTACAGATCTAGGGAGGAGAGGTGTGGCTCCAAGCCATTGCGGGCTTTAGCGAGGTTCTGAGCAAGGAACAAGTTCCAGAAATGGACTTCTGAGACTCTGAGTCCAAGAGAATAGCAGTGACTTAGTTCTAGTCTTTAACTGAACACATAAGCTCCAAGTGGAATAACCAGGGCAGGAGTCCCAGATCAGAGTGGAGCCAGGAGTTCAGTCCTCTGAACCGAAAGAATTTCCCATCTGCCTAAAAGAGACAGAGTCCAGCAGTATTCTGCCGAAACTAAATAATGCACAAGCCAGCAGACTTGTCCAAGTCAGGAACTTGCAGAGCTTAAACCAGAAGGCCTTTCTCCCCGTCTTTCTCCCACTGTGAGAGCAGTGAAAACTTGCATAATCCCGGACCCAGGTGTGACATTTCTGCTTGAAGTGACTGGAGCCTGCCATTAACATAAAGGAGCATAACCAAGATATAAGCTGGAAGAAGGAGCAAGCAAAAACAAAAAAAGGGTCCAAACAAAAAGAGCTGCTTTTTGTGTTAGGGAAGCTCAAGGCGTAAACACAGAAGAGAATGATTTGAAAACATCTGCAAGAAAATCTTCAAGAAGAATGCAGATTTCCAAGGAGATCATAAAAGAGGGACAAGGACCCACACTTGAAAAATGTAGCAGCTCTTTTTGTGGTGGCAAAGAATTGGAAAATGAATAGATCCCCATCAATTGGGGAGTGACTTAATAAATTGTGGTATATGAATGTAATGAAATACTGTTGACCTATAAGAAATGATGAGCAGGCTGATTTCAGAACAGCCTGGGAAGATTTAACATGAGCCGATGCTGAGTGAAGTGAGCACAATCAGGAAAACATCATACATAGCAACATCAAGATTATATGATGAACAACTGTGATAGACTTAGCTCTTCTCAGCAGTTCAGTGATCCAAGGCAATTCCAGAAACCTTTGGATGGAAAATGCGATCGGCATCAAGAGAGAGAATTATGCAGTCTGAACACAGATCAAAGTATACTATTTTCACTTTTTTTTTCTTTCTTGTGGTTTTTCCCTTTTGTTCTGATTTTTCTTCTCCAGCAAGACTCAAATGGAAATATGTTAAACATGAAAGTACACTTATGACCTAAAAAATAAAATTAAATAAAAATTTTAAAAAGAATATTAACTCAACAATAATTTCTAGGAGGAAGGGAAAGAAAGAGGAAGGAAGAATGAAAAGAGAATGAATATTAACAATTTGATAAAAGTCATAAACTCTTACTAAAAAAAATGACTCCTTGAAAATAAAATTGACCAAGTAAGTCAAAAGACTTTGAAAAAATAAAAAACAAATATCTCATAGGGAAAGAGATTGAAAAATAGAAAGTCATTAACAACAATAAAAATCATGTCATATTTCAATAAATAAAGAAAACTGTCCAGATTTCTTAGAATCAGAGGACATGGTAGAAATTGAAAGAATTCAGTGGTTATTTTTTTCTTTCTCTTTACTTTTTTTTTTTTTTTTTACTTTAATAGTATTTTTTCCAAACACATGCAAAGATAGTGTTAAACTTTCACCTTTGCAAAAACCATGTGTTCCAAAGTTTTTTCCCTCTCCTCCCCACTCTTTCCTTCCCAAGATAGCAAGCAATCTGATATAGACTAAACATGTGTATTATTCTAAATATATTTCCATATTTATCATGCTGTGTGAAAAAATCAGATCAAAAGGGGGAAAAAAAAAAAAACACGAGAAAAGGAAAAAAAAAACAAAAACCAACAACTTTTTTTTTAAAAAAAGGTAAAAATACTATGCTTTGATCCACATTCAGTCTCCATAATTCTCTCTCTGGATGTGAATGACACTTTCCATCAAATAAAATGGTATTTTTTTTTAAAAGTCAGGAAAATGGAAAAAACAAAAACAAAACAAAACAAAACCCAAGTCTATTTAGATTGTCATTGGTTGCTTCTTGAGAGAAATCTTAGAATGAAAATTCCTAGGAATATTATAGCCAAAATTCAGAGCATCCAAATCAAGAAAAATATACTCCAAACAGCTAAAAAGAAAATTCAAATACTAAGGATCCACAATTAGGACGACATAAAATTTAGCAACCACAATTTTCAAGAAAGAGAGAATGTAGAATGATATTCCAGAAGGTAAAAGATCTAGGCTTACAATTACAGTATTATATGATGATCACTTCTGATAGATGTGATTCTTTCCAACAAAGAGATAGATGATTGAGGCCAGTTTCAATGATCTTATGATGAAGGGAGCTATCTATATCCAGAGAAAGGACTGCAGGAACTGAGTGTGAATCATAACTTAACATTCTCACTCTTTTTGTGGTTGTTTTTTTTTTTATTAATTTTCTTTTCTTTTTGATATGATCTTTCTTGTACAGCAAGATAATTGTACAAATTTGTTTACATATATTAGATTTAACATATATTTTAACATGTATAATATATTGTATTATTTGCCATCTGGGGAGGGGAAGGAGGAGAAAATTTGGAACACAAAGCTATGCAAAGATCAATGTTGAAAAATTATCTATGCATATGTTTTGAAAATAAAAAGCTTTAATAAAAAGAAAATTAGGTTTACAATCAAGAAAAAAAAAAGTGAGCATAATCCTACAGAGAAAAAACTGGACCTTTGATGACATTGAAGACTTTCAAACACTCCTGATGAAAAGACCAGAGCTGTGCAGAAATTTTGACTGTAAGAAACACAGAAGGTAGATATGAATAATGAATCATAAGGGACTAAACAACATTGAGTTGTTTACATTCTTATATGGGGAAATGGTACATGGAACCCTTTCAGAACTTTATCATTACTAGACCTGTTAGAGGGAGTCTAATAAGTAGGGACTTACTATGATTCTGTTTTGCTTGGATGATCTCAAAAGAAGAACGGAAGAGTGAGGGAAAAGAATGCATTGGGAGGTGGAGGGAGAAGGAAGAAAAATAGAGAAAATTATCTTATATAAAGAAACATACAACTGAGAAGGTAGGAGAAACAGGTGACTCTATCCTTACTCCCATCTGAACTGGCCAGAAAAAGGAAGAATACACATACACAGAGTTGGATACAAGAATTCATCTTACTTAATAAGGAAATAGGAGGAGAAAATGGAGAGAAAATAAGAGGGAAGGTAGAATAAGGGAGGTGATAGAAGCAAAAAAGACTTTTAAAGAGAAAATAAATAAAAAAGTAAAGCATAGAAAATGAAAGAAGAACCATACAATTAGCAGTCATAACTAAATGTAAATGGTATGAAATCACCCACAAAACAGTAGAGAATAGCAAAATGGATTACAAACTGGATTCCAGCAATGTGTTATTTATAGATACCATCTGAATGGACCTTTGGCCCATATGTAGGACAAATTTTCCAATTTCTTGCAGAGTAGGCAGCTGCCAGACTCTTTAGTTACAAGTAGTGTTTGCTATCCATTTCAGTATACAGTAGTCTTTTTTTCCTAAAATGTTTGAAATAACGTCATCTATCAAAGAAAAAGAAAAAAGTAATTCAGGAACCTGGAATGGTATAGAGCATTTGAGTGAAGATCAAAGGAGGAAGAAACAAAAGTATTTTTGCCATTGGGTAGACTACAGATTACCTGGACAGAAAGAGAAAATATATGAGGAGCTTGGGAAGTTGCTCACAAGCGTGAAGAGTCGGAATATGACACTGTTGGGAGACTTTAGTTATCCAGGCATTTTCCCCGCTGCAGAGCTGCTAATAACTTCTTGACTAATCTTAAAGATAATTTATCTTTCAAAAGGTAGAGAAAGTGGCCAACAGGATGACCTTTGAAGGTCTTGTCTGTGGAATTCTAGGTTAGCGAACCAATCACTAAATGTAGGTAGCCTCTGAGAGCCCTGAAACTTAGAGAATCTTGAAATGAGAGCTATGCTTATAGCCCCAGCAGCTGCTATCTGGAATGGCCCCAGCCTAGGCCTGGGACCCAACCCTGTCTTGGTCACTTTGTACCTAGGTGCTTAATACCTTCATACTCCAGGCTTCTGTGGTCTCCTGTGTCGGCCTTCAGGATACCCCCAGCTCTAGATTTGGTATTACCCTAAGGTCACAGATTTGGATCCTTTGGTTCTCTGCTGAAGTGCTGCTGTATTGGCACAGGGAGGGAGAAGGGGAGGGGGAGGACCCTTCGCACCCCTCTTCAGGACACCTCATATGTTGGTTTCCAGACAATTAGACTTTGCCCCTGCTTGGAGCTTGGGTCTAAGACAATGGGTCCCAACCTTTCTGGGGAGAGGGTGGGACCTCAGCACCTGGGAGAGCTCAGGGAGATCCTTCCTTCCTGGCAGGAAGGTAAGGTTGGAGCACCAGAGATTCCCCAGTTTTTGTTTTTATATCCTTGGCAATTGGTACATAGTAGGTAATTAATAAATGCTTGATGGATTGACTTCCTGACACCTGCCCGACAATGATGATATGAATTTACTTTTGTCTTCAATATGGATTGCGAGGTATTTATTTCCCTTGATGAGGAATTAATTAATTCTTAAACAGGCTGTTGGGCACCATATGGTCCAGCTTTAGCCCCAGAGTCCAGGCCTACAAGAGGACGCCAGCTAGGCTGAGAGAGGGGCATTGTGAGGGCAGCCCAGGAGCCCTGGCCAGGTCACCGTTTTGCTCTGGTTGTTCATCTGCTTCTGGCTACCTGACCCCTTGTTCCTTTCAGATAAAGAGGCTGATCCCTTTTCTCTTTGTGTTCTTTCCAGAGGGTCGATGAGTGGATGGCAAAGGAAGGCCTTCTGGATCCAAGCGTCAAGTCAATCTTTGTCACCTGTGGAGACTGGGACTTGAAAGTGATGTGAGTATTGGCCATTGAGACCATGGGCAGCTTCTAGAGAGGGGGGACACCTGAGCAGGCCCTCAGAGCCTCAGTTGTGGGGAGTGAGACCTCCCCATGTCACACTGCTGCTGGCAGGTCCAGGCCAGGCGCATGGAATCCATGGTCCTGGAAAGGGGAAGAATGGGATTCCCCCCCACCCTTTCCCCTGCTGTCATGCCCGGCCTCTGGGAAGCGAGTCCATGGTGGGCCTCGTTGGGCTGGGGCACTGTGGGCGGCGTGCTTTCCCCCTTAGTCCCTGTCTGCAGGGTAGCTATTTTCTGCCCTCCCTGGCTCTTAGGCTTCTGCTAGTCCTAGGGCTGGGAGGCCTATCGGAGGGCTGAGGGTTGTTTGCTGAGGATTGAGAGTATTGATCCCTCCATGTTATTTGTGGCTGAAGCAGGAGAGCCAGAAGGGCCTCACTTCCTGCTACCCAGCAACGTTTTCTCTTTGAGTCCCCCAGTGCTTGCTTGCTAGGATCATAGACTCGGAGCCTACAGGGACCGTCACGGCCCACCTCCTCATTTAACAGACAAGGAAACGGAATTCGAGTGAATTCTCCAAGGTTGTACAGGGAGGAAGCATCCAAGATGAAAACTGAACCCAGGTCTTGTCCCTCCAGAGTTGGGGTGCCCCTCTCTATTAGGTGTTGAGAAGGTGGCGCCCCTGCCACCGACCTTTCCTCTCAGGGGAAACAAGTGAAGGAGGGTTCCATGTTACTCCTCCAGCCCACTCTTCCCCTCCTGGGCCCCAGATGCACCCCCATCTTCAGAGCCACAGACGGCCATATTGGAGGGGGAAGAACCATGTGGAAAAGGGTTGGAGGCTGCCAGGAGCTCTGGGTGGTTTGGTGGAGGCCTTTAGTGCAGAGAGGACACTGAAGGGTCAGACTCTGTGGGGAGGAAGAAGTTAGAAATGTGCTGAACAAGGCTTGGGGGGGCTTAACTGGCCACATGCCCTGCGGCTGCCTGCATGTGCAACTCTCCCCATGAGTGGGGCCCTTCCCAGACTGGGCGGGGTCTGGGGGTGGGAGAAGGGGCGGCAGTAGGAGTATTGGGCCTCCTTTCTGGGCCTCTGCCTCAGGCCTCTGACAGTGCCCATGGTAGGGCCAGGCCAACTGGTGCTGCTTTGGATCCTCAGAGGGGCAGGGATGGGGCTTGCTGAAGGGCGGGCTGGTTGGGGGCTCCGAGCTCTGGGTTGGAAGTGATGTCTGTAGGGGAGCCTGGAACCAGCTTGGGCCTGGGAGCCTCCCAGGAGACGGGTGTGTTGGAAGGAAGCTGACAGGCTGGGGAGCCTGTGACTGCCGCTCAGCAGCCAGGCCCAGGTGAGCTGCTGGGGAGGCAGCCTCTTAATTAAATGTCTAACAAAATCAAAGCCACCCGGGCAGCGTCCGTGCCGTGCTCCGTGACAGCGCATCCCGTGCCTCAGCGCCCCCGTAACCGCCCAGCTAGTCCCCGCTCGCCTCCACGCCGGCTCAGGAGGGGGTTTTTATCACACAGATGAGCGAGGCAGGCTTGGCACCTGGGCTGCTAAACTGACATCCAAAACGTATTAGTGGCTCAGGCTGCATCCTGACGGCCGGGCAGGTTCTCCCTGCAGTCCCTGAGAGCAGGGTGCGTGTTCTCCCGGCTCTCCCCACCCTGGCCCGAGGCACAGGGGGCTGCCCCAGAAGGAAGACTTGCACTGAGTTCAGGCCCCCTGCCCGCCAGCGGCTCCTGGCTTAGCTTCTGGGGACGTGGAGTGTCATTAGTGGGGCTGATACCCTGAACCTGCCTCCAGGCGGAGCTGAGCGTGGACTGAAGGGTCTTTGCCACAGTCAGGCTGACACATACCATGTGCCCTGGTTTGTCTCCTCACCAAGTGGCCGAAGCCTAGCTCTGGGGGGCTCTGGGGATACCCCGGCTGCGCTGGGATTGGTGGAAGGGGCCTTCAGTCCTGGGGTTAGCATCCGTGAGCTTCCTGGTCGGAGAGGGATTCAGTGTGGAGAGAGGCTGGAGATTGCTCCTGCCGCCCTCTCCTCACTAGGCCCCGTTACTTGGGGCTGGGGCGGGCAGGAGCACAGAGGCTTTTCTGTCCTTTCTTGTTCTGGCTTGGCATGGGTACTGACTTAGCCTGGCAGCCTCTGTGGGTGAGACTGCCCCCCCCTTCAGCAGGACCAAGAGACACAGGCTCCTCTGAGGCCCCTGGAGTAGAAGGGGATGGGGGTGGGCTCTGCGCCCCCAGGGCCAAGGGGCAGGCTGCAGGAAGAGCTTCGGGCTTCCAGAGCTGCCCCTTGCCGGCTCCCCCCAGGTCTTTGACCCTCAGATCTCGGGTGGGGCAGGACTGGGACTGTTTCCTAGCCTTGCATCCAGGCCACAGAGGCTGCTTTGGCCCAGGCGTCTGACGGTCTCCACGGGGGCTGCTGGGGGGGTGGGCCGGGCCCTCCTGGGAGAGAATGTCCCGAGCGTGGCCGCTGCCCAGCAGGCCCGCCCAGCGTGGTCGCCTCCCGGGCTCCTGCCGCTGGACTTGGGCTTTCTGCCTCGATGGAAGGGAATGGCACCAGGTGATGTGAGACAATCAGCCCTGAGCGCTGTCTTTGGGGCGGAGGGGGAAGTACGGCTCCTGTTGCTGAGCTGGGGAAGGTGGCAGTGGGTGAGCTGCCCGTCACTGTGCCGCATGCTGATTGGCTGCAGCCGTGAGGCGAGTCACCTCTGATTAGAGGCCTGCCAGGGACGGCGCGTGAGTGAGAACTCCCTGCCAGCCCTGACTTGTCTCATTTCCCATTACTTTTATCCATCACCACAAACGCCCAGGCTCCCCTCCTAAACTAATTAAGTTTGCATGTGTTTAGACACATTGCCAAATAGGGTTTAGCAAAGCGGAACTGAGCTACATCTCTTTCTGAGCAGCAAGGAGCGGGATGGGAGCTAGGCCCTGCAAGTGCGGGGGGGTATACTACCAAGGGGGACAGGTGAGGGATGGCGGCCCCCTCCACAGGGGGCCTGCACTGGCAGCCGCTGACTGCCGGAGGGGGCCGGGGGGCTGGGGGGCAGGGAGGCGAAGCAGCTGTAGCAGAGGCCTTCAGAGGGACCTGGAGCACTGGCTGTCCTTCCTCCCTCCGCCTAATAGGCATTTATTGGGCACCTACTATGTGCCAGGCGCCATGCTAAGGGTGAGGAATACCAAGACTGGTCCCTGTTCTTATGTGGGAGAGGCTCCCCAGAGAGGCTCTGGGCCAGATGCATGGGAGGTAACTGAAGAAAGGTGTTAAGGAGAATCAGGAAAGGCTTCTTGGAGGAGGTGGGATGGGGGGGCAGCCAGTAAAAGTACCCGAGTCTCTTTGTGGAGGCCGGGATCTCAGAGTCTGCAGGGAGGTGAGGCAGAGGAAGCCTGGAAAGGGAGGAAGCAGCCATGGGCCATGGGAGAGGGTCCCCGGCTGAGGCAGTGAGGGCCGGCGTCACAGGAGAGAAGGGGGACGAGGGCCCTTGGCCACAGACTGGACCTGGGGGTGTGAGAGAGGGCATTAGGAAAAGGGAGAGTTGGGGGCAAGAGACAAGCCCCCTTTGGGACACTTTGAGGCCAGCAGTGAGGTTAACAAGCCCGAGTCTGGGCAAAACCAGAGCAGCCCCTCGGAGGCTGGCCTTGTGCTCAGGCCCTGCCTGCAGCCTTGGAGGGTACCAGGTAGGGGGATGGGGAGGGCTAGGCTTTGTTCTCTGCCCCTGCCAGGGCAGGGTGAATTTACCCAGCACCCCTCCAGGCTTGGAGATGCTTGGCAGGTGTTCCCTGGGCCTTTCTGACAGCCAGGAAGGATGTGTTATACACGTTTTACTGACAGGGTCCCAGAGTTAAGCCTCTCGGGCAGGATGCCCCTCAGCCCCTCCTGACTCCGAGGCCAGCTGTCCGTCTCCTCCTCCACCTGAGGAAAGCCCTGGGCTGGAGTCATCGAGCCTTGGAGCCAGCCCTAGCACTGACGCCTGGCTTTCCAGCTGGGTCTAGCCTGTTGTACCAAAGGGGAGAGAGAGAGGAAAAGCACTTATTAAGCACTTGGGGTGCGCCTTTACACATTTGACTTTCTGGTAAAAGCTGTACGTATGGCATGGCTTGGAAAACCCCGAGGGGACGGCAGTTCCTGCCAGACCAGGGCCAGAGCCCCCGGGCTGGGGGATAGTCTAGGAGCTGTCTGGGAGCGGTCGGTCTCTCGGCAGCCATTTGTTAAGCTTGCTGTGTGCTGGACACCGAGGAGACAAGGAGAATCCCTGCCTTTGAGGAGCTCTCCTTCCTCCTCGCCAGGTGGTTGCTGTAGCCCTGGGAATGGCCTGCGGGCTGTGGCCTGAGGCCTAAGCCTGTGTGCAAAGGGGGCAGTAATTGCCTCTCTGGCCTCTGGTGGGCCTATTGGGAAGGCCCGCCCCACCCTACCCCCCACTACGGAGCCCCCTAGATCATGGAAGAATTTCTGAAAAGGATCTAGGGGTTCGAGTGGACCTCAAACTCTAGCTGACTCAGCCTGATGAATGAAAAGCACGTAGAGCGTCGAGGGGGCAGCCAGGAGGAGGTGGGGATGCTAGTTGAGTCGGCCATTTGGGGAAGCTTCTATGGAAAGAGAGAGGCTGAAGCATCAGTGAGCTGGGCCTGGGGCCTCCCCAATGTCAGAGCCAGGAGCCATTTGGAGGCTGCTTCCCGCTTCAGAGCTGTTCAGGGAGGCGCTAGTCAGGAGCCAAGGAGGGGGAGCCCCTCGCTCTCGGGGCTACTCGAGAGGCCGAGCGGAGATGACCCATCGTGTCCCCCCTTCCCTTCCCCGGCCCTTGGGACGTGGCTGCCGGGTCTTGCTCCATTTGGGTCAGCGTTCTGGGGTGCCAGGTTCCTGATGTGGGCCGGGCCGGGGACTCTGCCCCTGCCCTCCAATCCGTCCAGAGCGATTTGCCCAGTATGTTGGTCCGTCTGTCACAGCCCTCCCCACCCCCCGCTGCAGTCTGTCATCCCCAGGGGCAGAACTAGCATTAGGGTCTTCCTTTGTGGTCTTCATAGCTTCCCATCCTCTGCAGCCAGCCCAGCCTCCGGGCCATTCCTCTGCCCTAGGACCCCATCTCCCACCTCCAGACCCTTCCCCAAGCTGTGCCTCGTCCCTGGAGGGCTCAGCCTCCTTGCTTCCCCAGCAGACTTCCCCAGGGGGCTTTATGTGGTCCAGGCGGCAGCCGGAGCCTCCACTTCTGACCGCTGCCTTCTGTGCTCATGTGTGGCCATGGTTTCTCTGCTGTTAGAGCGTGAGTTCCGCGAGAGCAGGGCCTTTGTGGCGCCCCTTGGACGCTTGGGACTCGGCCTAGTGCCTGGTATCCGGCAACGCTCGCTCCCTGGTCAGCTGTGGCCCCGGTCCCCTCTGCCGCTCTGGGCCCCGGATCCTTTCCGGACAGAGCGCCGCCCGGCCCTTCCGTGTCTCTGATGGGGGCCTTTGGGCCTATGGGCCGGGGCAGAGGTCCCTGGAGGGGGTGCTGTGAATCCAGGGGCTTCTTGGGCTTGTCACATGAAATACAAGCTCCTGGTGTCACCTTCAAGGCTCCCTCCACCTCCCATTTCATACTCTCTCCCCTTGGGGCCCTGAACTTCCCAGCCATGGTAGCCCCTGGCTGTCTCCCCCCTTCCCCCACAGCGCTCTTCCCTCTTGCCTGGAGCAAGCTCCCGTCGCCTTCCCTGGGAAATCTTTCTCCTCTCCCCAGACCCCACAGAAGGTTCAGTCTTTGCTGATGTCGCCCCCATCCCCTCCCCCAGAGGGATGGAGCCACTTTTCACACTTCCCCCGTATCGTACATAGACGATTCTGGGGTCTAACTGGAAGCTTCTTGAGGGCCAGGGCCATCAGAGGACATCTCTGTACGTGGCCTGGCACCTGCACAGTAGGGGCTTAATAAAACCTCATTGAATTAAATTGAACGTGTTTCCCTGTAGTGAGTGCCCAGCCCAAGCCCTTGGGAGGTCATTAAGGAATTAAGAGATCGTTTGGAGGCACCAGGAGCCTGTAAAGGCGTCCCCCTCTAGGGATGGGCCTGCGGACCTAGTCTAGACCCAGGAAGACTTGGAGAACACCAGCTTCTTGGGCTCTGCTTCAAGGCTCCCTGGGTGTGTCAGGCAGAGCGGTCCCAGAGGGGACTGGGTGGCCTCCGCAGACGTTGGGGCCTCCAAGCAGAGGCTGAACGGAGGCTGTGTGTGGAGGCCCTTTGGGGCTTCTTCTGGGTTGGGATTGCCCGAAGGTCTGGGTGCAGGCCACTGACGGAGCCTCGGAACAGCCAGGACAGCAGGGACGGCTCGTGTGATCGTTTCCCTCCGTGTCTGTGTGACCACCTGCCGCCTCCTTGCAGACAGAGGGATGGGGACCCCCCTGCAGCCTGCCCTTGGCCCTCTGGGCCTGCCCTGACCCACCCTTCCCCTGTGGCAGAGACGCTGCCTTCGCCCTGCCTCAGGGCTGGGGCGGCCTCTGAAGCCTTGGGTGGGGCACCAGAGGCTTGTTAGCGGGGCCTCCTGAATCCATCAGCTCAGCCCGGCTCTAACGAGAGCGCGCCATTCATTGTGGGTGACATTCCCTGCGGGGGCTCAGCAGCAGTATTAATTAAAGAAGAGATACCTGGCGCAGCTGGGGAAGGGGGGGCGGGCCTGCCAAGCTCACCCACATTAGCGGGAGACGGCCTCGTTAGCCTAACGGGGCCTTGGACCTGCAGGGACTGGGGGGAAGATTCATTCCACCTGCTGGGAGCAGCCTCTGGGAGGAGGCGAGCCCTCCAGCGGCAGGGGAGGGGGCAAGCTCCACCACCCCGGGAGGCCCCCATTGGCTTTGGGGCCCTGGCTGGCCACAGGTGCTCCTGCTGGGCAGGGGCGAGGCGCTGAGCCTCAGAGGAGGCAGAGGTCATTGATAAACCAAGGAGGACTTCATGGAGAAGGTGGCACTCAAACTCCCAAGAAACGATAGGAGAAGGACATTGGTGGTGGGGCTGGCCTAAGCAAAAAGGAAGGGGGGGGGAGGGGCCCGAGGGACATCCTTGAAGCCCCACCCCAATCACTTGCCAAACAGGAATGAAGCAGTGCGGAGGGAGGCTCCCCAACGTGCTCCAATCGGCCCTGGCTCACAGGGACGGGTTCTTGTGGATGGGAGCCGCCATTATTCCCATTTGACAGATGAAGAAACTGAGGCTGAGAGGTGAAGCAACTTTGCTAGTACGTGGCTGGGTAGGATTGACGTCGGGTCTTCCCGGCGCTGGTCCCAGAATGGGAAGGCCTCGAATGCCAGGCTAAGGAGCTTGAGCGTGCCGTGACCCGAGGAGAGCCTGGGCTCTGGGGGGCCCTGCGGAGCTTTGGGGCAGGAGCCCCAGTGTGAGCCCCAGCTCTGCTACCTCCTGTCCGTGAAATCGACCCCGCCTTTGGCCCTTTGGTTAGAATGGGATGGGACCCCGGCCAGTGATTGGAGGGCGGGAAGAGCCCGGACTGGGGCCTGGTGGGAATGGAGGATGCGGGTGCATCCAGGGAGCCGGGAGAGGTGCCCCACTGCCCTTTCCCCGGCCGGGAGCAGAAGGGCGGGCGGTGGCCAGCGAGGCCCCGGCCAGGAGGGGTGCGGGGGGCCCGGCTCCCTGTGGAGCTGGCTCTGGGCCAGGACCCCACTTGCCCCAAGTTCTCCTGGTTATGTCTGTGGTGAAGGGGAAGTGCTCCCGGCCTGCGGTGGCCATAAAGCACGGGCCTGGGCTTGAAGGGTTTACGGCTGGGGGGCGGCGCCCAATCGCGTTAGTGAATTCTTAACTGTGAGTTATGCTCAGGCCTCATTTTATTTACCATTTTAATCCTCTGTGCAAGTTGGGCCAGCCAGGCGATGGATTTTATGGAGGCCGTCCTCGGACAAACCCCAGCCGGGAGGCCGGAGGCCGCCTCTCCCCCTCCCCCACCTCGGGAGCCAAAGGCTGCCCCCCTTCTACCTGGGGAGCCATTGACCACCCTCCCCCACCTGTGGCCACTCTGGGGGATGAGGAAGAGTTCGGTCGGGTTCCCCTCTGCTTTAAGCGCTAGAGCCAGGGGCAGCCCTGTGCGGGGCGGGCTCTGGGAGCTCAGGGTGCACCCCCGTCGCCCCAGGGCTCTGCCACATGATGCCGGTGCTGTCAGTCCCATTTTACAGATGAAGCAGCTAAGGCAGAGAGCTGCATTAGGGGACTTAGGGTCGCCACCGGCGTGTATCGCAACTGGAGCCTCCACGTGGGCTCGACAGCAAAACCATCGCTTCTGCGCTCCTGCTGTGCCCGAGCGGGGGCGCCCTGTGCATTCTAGGCCTGTGGCTCCCACAGGTCCCGGGGCAGAAGGAAGTAGGTGTGATGGGGCCCTCTGAGTGCCCCCAGACCCTCTCCCCTGGGCCCCGCCCACCAGGAGCTGCTGGGCTGTGGCAGGGAAAGGGCTTCTCCGGAGGCGCTTCCCCGAGCGCGTCCTGGAGGCAGACTGTCCGCTGGAGGAGAGAATTAATCTCCAACTTCCCGCACCTGCGGGTGAGTGACCCCTGTTTTGCCAGCCCCTGACAATCTGCTCTCTGACTCGCAGCCGGGGTGATGGAGCACCCCGGCCGCTCTGTGCCACGCAGACGTGACGCCCTCCCCGGGGGCCGCGGCCACGGGGACGGGAGCTGCCGTGGCCGGGCCCCCCAGTGCCGAGGCAGCAGGAAGGTGGTGTCCCCGGCTTTTGTGGCTGGGTCTCCGAGGGGTCATTTGCCCTCGTGCTGAGTGGCTGGCATGCCGTGAGGGGCCCCGGCCCCAGTGTCCTCTGGCGGGCAGCCGGTGGCAGGAGGAGACGAGGGGCTGCCGAGGGGTCTCGGGGAGAGAGGCTGGGAGGGCCCGGGCTCGCCGAGGCTGCTGAGAGGCGCCTGTCTGCGCGGCCGCGCTTCGGGAAGAAAGGGAGCCGGCCGGGCGCCTGACAGGCCCCTCTGTGCTCCGTCCCGCTCGCTCGCAGCCGCAGGCAGCCTGTCTCTTTGTTAGCAGAGTGACAGCGATGTGACACTGTGGAAATAATTACTAACAAATCACGGGGCTGACTGCAAACAGCTCTCAGGCTTCAGAGGCTTGTCAGGGTGCATCGGAGCAGCGCTGGGGGAGGGCGGCGGGCCCCGCGGCCCCCCCGCGCCTCAGCCCTGGCGCCGGGGCCCTGTCCGAGGAGCTCCCCCAGAAGCCCGGTCCCCCCCACCTCCCAGAGCGCTCCCCACCTTCCGGCTAAATTACCCTGGCCGTTTGTGGCAAGTGGACTGTCCGGTCCCTCTCGCTTAGGAGGGCTCTCCCTGCCTGTCGGGCGGTAAATAACGCCGGGCGGGGGCGGCCGGAGGCGGGCGGGGGGTGAGCGTGCAGGAGAAGCACTGGGGGGGGTGCAGCCGCACACCCGCTCATACAATATTTATATAGGGATGGGAGTCGGCGGCAGTGACCTCCCGGGTCGTGCTGCTAAATAGCTCCCGAATTGCCCTGCATTCTAATTGCCACAGCTGTCCTTTGCCCTCCCATTGTCTGGTGGCTCCACGCCCTCGGGAGGGCGACAAGTGCCTGTGGCAGGGAGGGCCCCGGAACAAAAGCCCGGCGGAGGGGGGGGGGTCGGGGGCGTGGGGCACCTTGGGGCAGAGCCTGTCCCGGGCGCCAAAGCCCAGAGAAGGGGACGCCCTGTGCCCCCCCACCCCCGGCACCACTTGGGAGCATGCGCCCTTGCCTCCCCGAGGCTGGAGAGAGCCCGTAGCTTTGAGTCAGAGGGGTTGGGGGCAGACCTTCGGGGAGGGGGGTTCAAGCTTCCGAAGTCCTGCTGAGCTTGAGCCGGGGCACAGCCCGGCCCCCGGAGGGAACTTCGGTCCCGGAGCAGGGCGAGACGGGCTCTGAGAAGTTCGTGGGTGGTTTGGGCCGCCTGGGCCCTGACCCTAAAGGGAGTCAGTGTGACTAGAGCCCCAGCCTGCCCCTGTCCCCCTGGGGTCATGCCTGGCTAAGCTCCTGGCATGTGCCAGCAGAAGCCGCCGTTGCCTGCCAGCCCTGGCGCAGGTGATGTCCTTTCATCTCAGCCGTCAGGAGCCAAGCGGAAATTAAATCCGTCTTGCTCCCTGGATGTGGGGCTGATGCCAGGGCCGGGGCTTCTCCTGGAGCCCACCCGCTGCTGACGCTGCTGAGGTGGGGGCACGCGGGCTCCCTGGTGCCGAGTCCTCCCGGGTCCTTGGACGGGCAGAGCCCGAGTGAGTGTCATTGGCGGGGGGGGGGGCAGACATGCCCGGGACAGTGGTACCACCTGGGCGCACAGCTGCTGGAGGGCACCACCCCCTCCCACTGGCGCAGACTGCCGGGAGGGGTCTCTTGAGGGGTCTGTAGGTGCCTCATGGCGCTGGCCCCCAGGAGACGCAGAGCGGGAGCCGTCACTGCTCTGGCCGTGGCCCTCGGGGCCCTGCAGGGAACCCGAAGGAGAAGTGCCCGGAGGAGGGGCCGGCCTTGGGAGCTCGGTCTGCAGGGCGGTTTGGGGCTTGTGTCCTGTCTTGGTCTTTGTGCTTCTGGGGTCTGGCACCTAGTAGGAGCTTAACAAGCTTGTTTAACTGGACTTGGGGGAAAGCTCTGCAGCCCGTGGCTTTGCTAAGGCGAGGTTGACCATCTGGCCTCGGGACTTGAGGTCCCCTGTGGGCGCTTCCTTTCTCATGTGGGAGTGCCCCAGAAGTCAGGGGGAGAGCAGGCCCAGGGAGGCGGCAACCAGACCTCCATGCCCTGCTCTCCGTGCTCCCCTCCCCTTCTGGTTCCCCCGTGTGGTTTTGGGTGCGAGGCTGACCCTGTGGCTCCCAACAAGTCACCCCTTTGCCAGTGCCCCCTCCATCTGCCTGTGCCTTCCAAAAAGTCTGGGCTGCCTAGAGTGGCCAGGATGGGGGCCCAGGCGTCCATCTCCTCCGTCGGGATGACGGTGTCGCCCCCCATTGGCACTAGCAGCCCTGTAGGAAAGTGTCGGGGTGGGAGAGGGGAGACTCCCCTGGTGGTCCTCGACACGGACGGCACCGTGCACGCCTCCGACCCCCTTCTGGCCCCCCCGCCATCTGCAGCGGCCCCTTTGTCTGGGGGCCGGGTGGGGGCTCGGGTGACCCGGAGCCCGGCTCAGCCCCTCCCGCAGGACTGGCAGCTCTGGGCTCGGCAGTGACATTCATTAAAGAGGGGCTTCAGAAAGAGACATTTCAGACTTCTCGCTGGAAGACTCCCCCCTCCACGTGAAGCGAGGCTGCCGCTGGTGAGATTCATTAGCGCGCCCTGACAGCCGACGGCGGGCGGACGGACCGAGGCGCTCGCTGTCTCCTTCCCGCTCCCCCGCGCTCGGGCTCCCGCTTCTCCAGCACTGATATTTAGAGCTGATGGGCTGCTTATAGACTTCTTGTACCATGACACTTCGGGGGGGGGAGACAGGGAGCTGACTGTCAGGTCGGCGGTTAGAACAGCCCTCTCTCTCCTGACCTCCGCGGGCTCTCCCGCGGGCCGGGGCCGGGCAGTGGCAAAGGCTGCGGGGGGGCGCAGGAGGAAGAGGGGCGGGAGCTCCGGAGCTCCCGTCTGGGGACGGGTCTGCATCCTTCCCTGCAGGCCCCGGGCTGGCAGCTGTTTGGTGCTGGAAGCCGTCCAGTGGAGGCGGCCATCGAGAGGCCGAGGCCCGCCCGGAGCTGTCCCTTTCCCCTCTCGGGGGGGGAGGCTTGGGCTCACAGAGGGCACCCTCGCCGGGAGCCCCCCTTGGTCTGACCCTAGAGAAGAGGCCCGGGGAGGGCCATCGACATCCCCCTGTGAGGGGTTCAGGTGGCCAGCGGGTGCCCCCAGTACCGCCTGTGTGCCCGAACCCCGTCGTGAGTTTGCCTTTGCCTCCCCCTCCCCTTCCCTGCCGGCCCCTTCCTTTCTCCCCCCTCCCCCTCCCCCGCTCCTCATGTGGTTGGCGGCTCAGAGCGGAGATGGCAGAACCTGTTGAAACGAGGCCCCTATTTCCTGGTGTGACCCCCTGAATAATTAGGGTTAAGTTGATACGCTATCTCAGCGGTGACACATTTTATCTGCCTCTGTTTGTACAAGAGGATACAATGGGGGAGGAAGGACCAATTTGTGCCCTGTGCGTTCTAACCAGGCGGAGATAAAAGGTGTCACCGGCCCGATAAGGGCCCGGGCTCGCGCGCGCTCATTGTGGCTCAATTGGCTCCATGTTTAATCCGTCCTTTCTCCGCTTCCCCTCGCTGGGTCATATTTCACCCCGGTGCCATCCCGTAATGATGCCCTGCGCGGTGTGGGAGGAGATAGGCACCCCTGGCTGACAGCCCGCCCTGATAACCAAACTCCAGCCCATCCATCATCAGCCGCTCTCCTCAACTTAAGGAAAAGTGATAACGAAAGCCGGCCGTTTATCACCGGGGCTGTTGATTTCTTCCGGGACTGGAGAACCGCTGGCTCCGAGTGACAGACACAGGCGAGCGGGGGGGCCGGGAGACAAAGGCGAGCCGCCCGCTCCCTGCGGCGTGTGCCAGCGTTCTCAGGGCCAGCTGGCAGCCCCCCCGGAGTCCCCAGGGCTTCCACCGCGGGACGCAGATCCCCAGTGCCTGGGACCCACGCGGCCCTCCCCCGATGGCATTGTCTCTGCCCCTGAGCGGCTTCCTGGGTGGCCCCGGGTTGTGCCCCAAAGCTCAGCAGGACACAGTCAGCTCCTGAAAGACTGCCAGCTTGCCCTCCCCTCAGTCTTCTCACCTCTTTGGGCCCCCCTGGCTTTTCTGCATCTGTGTCCCTCGAGTCTGGACCCACCCACAGGGGCTTCTGTCCTAGAGCCCGGGATGCGGTGCCCCGCGGGCCGGGCTGGGGGAGGGGCGGAGTGCCGGTCTCTCGGCCTTTTGTCTGATGGCCAGGTCGCCGGGGTCGTGCCCTCCCTCTCCCTCCCTCACCTGGGGGTCACCTTAATGCAGCTTTTCAAGGTGTCTTCTCATGGGGCAGGAGCCCCGCCCTGAGATGGGCCTGACGCGGCATCTGCGGGCAGTCGGTTAACGAGCGAGCGTTCCGGCTCGGCACGCGGCTTTTCTGAACTGGCTGAGCAGGACCGGGAGAGAGGCGCCATGGGCTTCTGGATCCGGTGGCCTGCTCCCTCTCAGCCTTTAAGAGCCTGCCCTCAATCTTGGGGGTATGGGTGGGGGGCACTTGTCCCAGGGTGGACTCGCTACTCTGAAAGTTAGAGCCAGTGGGGTCCCAGCACAGGGGTCTTGCAGCCCGGGAAGCCTGTGTAGACTCCCCAGACATGGGTATGTTGTTGGAAGGGGGAGCAGAGGCCCGGGGTACAGCTCTCAGACCACTTAACTCTAGCTGCCAAGTGACCCTCGTGGGAGCCTCAATCTCTGGGCTTGTTGAACAAGGCAGGGCCATTTGCTGTGTGCCCTGAGGGCCCCCTCTGTGCCATGTACACATGCTCTGCATGCCCGGGCCAGGAGCGAGAGTTCCAGCTCAGAGCCGGCAATCCCTCCCAGACTCGTGCCCCTGGGGCACCAGTGCCCACTGCCTTAGGGCTCTGTGCCTCAGTTCCTTCCTCTGTACAACGAGGGTCATTTGGAAGAGTTCTTGTGACATCGGGGAAGTGCGTCAGGCCCACCTCTGCGTGCGGGGGGACATCCCTGGGCGTCCTCCTCGGCCTGGCTGCCCTGCTGGGCCCGGGTGACCAAGGCCCAGCTGGAGAAAGTCCCACCGGGACCCAGGAGCGGCAGCCGGGGCGGAGCAGCCTTGGAGGAGCGGCAGGTTTCTGCCTCGTGTTCTGCTTCCCCTTCCCTCTCCTCCCCCCAGACGTGCTCTTCAAAGCACGGCCCCTTCCTCTGATGGGTCTGCCAGTTCCCTGGGCCCATTAGCCAGCGGGCCATGGGGGAACGTTTCCAGCATTCCCCATTTAATGAGCCCCTCACTCTGGCACACCTGTTTGCCATCAGTGCCGTGGGGGAGGGGGCTCCAGCGCACTTGGCAGGTGGGGCCACGGGCTTGTTCTGCCTCTGAGCTGGGGGTTGGGGGAGGATAGGGAAGGGGGGGGCATTTCTCCTTGCTGTCCCCTTCCTCTGCTTTCGACCATGCCCTGAGTGCCTGCTGTGCCCGGAGGCCCCCAGAGGGTAGTGACAGAGGGGAGGGCAGGGGCTCAGTCTGTTCATTTAAAGGAAGAGCATGAAAATGCAGCCCCCTCCTCGATACGAAAGCCACCCTTGAGTGCAGCCCACAAGCCCAGACTGATGCTTGATCCCATGGAGGCGGACTGTGGTCAGCCTTGTGTGAGGGGTCTGGGGGCCTGCAGGCCTGAGAGGGCCCCCGAGTGGGACTCCATCTGTGCGACCCTGCAGCTCTCCGGGATCTGTTTGGTTCCATGGCAGCCCGCTGAGGTCAGTGGGTGAGCCTATGGCCCCCCAGCCAGGAAGGAGCCAGGTGGGACCCAGAGTCCCACCCCCCAGTCTCAGTGCCCGAGACACCGGTGGTGGTGGGAGGGGGGCAGGGAATGAGGGATAAGCAGGAGTCTCCCCCTGTGTCTGGGGCCCATTTGTGGGGGGGCCTCCTGGGGTCTCTTGTCTCCTCCTCCCCTGGGAGGACACCCCGAGGAAAGGCCGTGACACTCGCGCCCTTTGGGAGCCAGGCGGGCAGCGGGGCACAGTTGTCCAAAGGGTCCCGCCCAGGGAAAGAAGCCAGTTATGTGTGCAGGAAAAGCGGTTCCATTTTATGGCCGAGGCATAATTGTCCCTTCCCCATTGGCTGCCAGTGACGCCATGCGAGCCCCTCGTAAAGCAAGGGCGGGCGGCCTGCACCTGTGGACTGGCTGCGGGTATAAAATTTCATTTGACGGCAGCAATAAGCACGACCAGATGACAACGGCCCGGCCGTGCCAGCCGCCAGCAAACCCGAGCCCCGTAAACCCGGCCTGCAGTGGGGGTGGGGCGGCCGGGGCCTCCTGCTCCTGGGCGGTGCCAGGGACAGGCTCCATGTGCTTCTGCAAGGCTAGCGCCCCCTGGGGGCACCCTCTCCCTGCCCTCCTGGCTGGATCCGTCCCTGGGGTTCGGCTTGTGCACCCGGCCTGCGCCCCTCTCGGGGCCGAGGCTGCCACTCAGACCCATGGGCACGGACCCTGACAGGGATGGGAGGAAGGGGAGGCAGCCTGTGTGCACGCCCAGCCCCGGGGGTGGCACGGGAGGAGGGTGACTGCAGGGCCGAGTGCGGCACGTCCGGATCGGCTCGACCTTTCCTGCGGGGCCGCCTGCCGGGGTGGCTGCTCCTCCTTGCACAGGCTCCCGAGCCCCCCTTTAGGTTCAGTCCACATCCGGCCCCCAACCTGGAGCCGCCAGGGATACTCTTTGGCTGCTTCTCCGGGCCGGGACCGCTCCTCCGGGCCGGGACCCCTCCCCGGCTCTCCGGCCCCGTGGTCAGCAGCCCTACCTGGGTTCTTGAGTGTCCCCCTTGTGATGGGGCTCAGGGAGGAGCGCCGGGGCCTCCTCGGGGGCCCCACTAAACATTCACCTTTTGTGGGTCCTTCCCCTGCCAAGGAGGGCAGGGGCTGCGCTAGGAACTGGTGGGCATGGAGGAGCGCCCCTCTGGCGTTGCAGGGCGGTCACATTTTGGCCCCTGAGAAGTGACTCGTGCCCCCCTCTGCCTCCTCCTCCCGGGCAGCAAGCTGCTGTGTGCCAGCCAGTGGGGGGGCTCGGCGGGGGGGGGGCACAGCCTTCGGGGCTCTCGGGGGGGGGTGGCGGGCCCACGGATGGCCAAGTGCCTTTGAGGAGGCAGTGGCGCTGCCCTTGTGGAAGCACGAGGGGTGCCAAGGAAAGCGGCATCTCCACCTGGGGGCGGTCCCGGAGGGCGGGACGCAGCAGGAACAGTGAGCGACGGCCCTCAGAGGGTCATGTCCGAAAGGGGCCGTGGAAATGCGGGCTCCGGTTAAGGAGGATTCGGATTCGGTGAGGGAGGGACCGTGCGCGGGGAAGCCTAAGGTAATGGCCACTGCCATTTGTCCAGTCAAGAGACCTTTGAACTGGAAAGGACAGACGCCAGCGGCTCATGGGAAAGGTCAAGTTAGCTGGGCCCGTGACTGGGATCCAGGCCCTTGGTCTTCTCTTGGAGAGGGCCCCCCTGGGAGGAGGAGAGAGTGCAGGGGCCGGGAGGGGCCTGAGGGCCGGGAGCCCGGGCTGTAGACCCCGGCTGGGGAGCCGGATGTCCAGAGAGGGCAGCGGGCCCGCGTCAGCCGGGCAGGGCCGGCCTGCAGGGCATGGCGTACCAGGGTCAGGGACCGGCCAGTCTTTGGGAGCCTGCAGCTGGGTGTCTGGGACTGGCCGGCCCGGCGCTGTTTAACCCCAGGTTTCTCTCGATAAAGCCCGGAGGGGGGGTGCACAGAGAGCCAGTCAGAGGGGCCGTCTCAAAGAAGGGGCGCCGCATCGTGCTGGTGGGTGACGGCTCGCTGAACGTGGGGGTGAGGTCGGTATTGTCGCAGCCACGTGGTGCTCCCCCTGCTGTGCCCCGAAGGAAACGGGCTTCCGCTTCCCTGAGACCCCGGAGGCTGAGCTGAGGGAGGGGACGCCCAGGCTGGGGGAGAGCGCACTGCGGCCCTCCCCCCTCCCGGCTCCCAGCTCCCCCCCCCCCCCCCCCCCGACCCAAGTGCGCTGGCTGGCACTCGCCCCGAGCCTTCCTCGAAGCCAGAGCCCGGCCGTGTCTCCCCCGCGCCCTCGGGCTCCGGCCCCGCTTCTGCCTCGCCTTGGAAAAAGACGGCCTCTCACCCCCTTCTCTCTGCTCTCTTGCAGGCTGCCCGGGCAGTGCCAGTACCTGGGGTTGCCGGTGGCCGATTACTTCAAGCAGTGGATTAACCTGAAAAAGGTACCTGTGTTTCCTAGTGCGCGCTTGTTCCTGAGCGTCCCTCTGGGCCCTGCAGAGGCTGCCCCTCCCCTTGGCCTTCCCTGGAATTTTTCCTCTTCTTCCTCCTCCTCCTCCTCCTCCTCTTCCTCCTCCTCCCCCCCTCCTCCTCCTCCTCTTCCTCCTTCTCCTTCTGGTTTGGTCACCTGAGTGCTTTCTGGGTGTGGCGAGTGGGACAGAGCTGGCGGGCACTGCCTCTGGGCTGGAGGAAGCAGGTTCTGTTGGGGGGCAGGGCCTCCGGACACTTCCTCAGAGGGTTTCAGGAGCACAGGCTCGGCGCGTGGACGGGTTTCTGGGGGGCTGCTGGGGGCTTGTGAGCTGCTAGCATCTGTAGGGAGCTCTTGGCTCCTGCCGCGGGCGCTGCCACCATTAGAGTGTCTGTGAGCGCTGGGCTTGCCCCGCCGGGTGCCCCCGGGCAGGAGGGGCCCTGGGCCTCCTCCGGCCGTGTGGCCGTCTCGGGACGCGGGTGATGTGGCCCTCCCCCAGAACGGGGCGGAGATGGGCAGCCCCCTGACGTGCCATCTGGTAACAGCTCGGGGCCAAGGCCGGGCCGGCTGGGGCCTGAGCAGGGGAGGGGAACAGGGTGTCACTGCTGGCCTTGAAGCCTGGGAGGGAATAAGGGAGGCCCAGAGCCGTGTGGAGGGGGCAGGAGCGGCCGGGCCGGGGCCTGAGGGGAGGCTGTTCGTGCCGAGGTGCCGGTTGTGGGCGAGAGCGGGCGCGGCTGCTCCGGCCTGGCCGGGACTGGGGGAAGGAGGGTCGTGTGCTTCTGCGGGGGCTGGCAGGCGGCTGGAGCTTGCTCCCAGACAGGGGAGGGCTCTGGGACCGTGGGAGGCGGGGCCTGGGCATTCTGGGCCGTCAGAGTCGATGTGGGCCCTCGCCAGACGGGCGGCCCTGGAGGCGCAGCAGGCGCTCAGCGCGCCAACCGACCGTGAACAATCGCCCTGTAAAGTTCATTCCACTTTCAGGTGGCTGGACACGAGGGCAGTGAGTGCCACTGGGCACCTGGCAGGAAGGCAGGACGCCGGGTGGGGCGGCCCCATCTGCCGCCCAGCTCTCCCTCCCGCCCCACCCTGCAGAGGCTCAGGGCCCCGGACTCCCCGGACTCCCCTCCCCAGCTGGAGCTCCTCCTCCCACTTCTGCCTCCTGTCCTGTGAGGGGCCTCTCTGGGACCGGGCAGGGGGAAGGGGCTGGGCTGCTGGCCCAGATTTCCCAGGAGTCCCGGGGAGGGCGTTTGGGCACTTAGCAAAGGGCCCCTGGCACCCCCGAGGGCAGGCGCCGACACTTGTAATGTCACTGAGTGGCGGTGAATGCCGAGGGCACTGTTGTTGGCGTGCCAGGGTGCGGGCCCCGCCGGGCCAGCCTGCCCAGCCTGCCCACGATGGCCCCTCCCCCCGTGGGCCAGGGCCTGTCTGACGGCCTAGGGCTCCCGCAGGAAGCTGCCATTGTTCTGGTCTGGGAGTCTGCGGTTCAGATGCTGCCCCAGTCACTTGCCAGTCTTGCCCATCAGGGAGAGAGAGAGCTCGCCCGCTGTGCCCCTCGGAGGTTCGCCCCCTGCCGCACAGGTTAGATCCCCGCAGCCTCACAAGGCCTTGCCTCAAGTCCTGAGCGGGATTCTGCCCATCGCGCCCTCTGCTGGCCCAGAAATGGGAGCGGTGGGTGTTGTGTCACAGGGAAGGCCGCGAGCCCTTCCGAAGCCCCCCTGGCCCAGTGACCCCCGGTGGGGAAGGAGGAGCCCCCGCCCCCAGTCAGAAGAGTTCCCGTGGGAGTCGCCCTTCCTCACCCCGCCCCCCAGTAGCCCACTCTGGAGGCCTAGTCCCAGGGGGTGAAAGACAAGTTTCTGGGCCTCGGGGCCCCAGCGGGCACTGGGCAGTGACCCGGCCTCACAGGCGGCATCACACCAGGGGCCTCCGACCCCAAACCCAAAGCCTGCCTGCGGCTCTGTCCCTCTCCTGGGGGGCAGCCGAGGTCTCCCCTCCCCTTTGGGGATCCCCTGCTGTGGGCCAGGCCTCAGCCCCAGGGTTCCCCTCCTGGGACAAGGTCCGGGCCGGGGCCAGGATGGAGGCCCGGGTCTCCTGGCTCTGGAGTCCAGCCGTGCCGGCTCTGCCCTGCTGGCAGCCCTGGCCGAGCCCGAGGCCTTGGTCCCCTGGTGGAGCTGGGCACCGGGCCGAGTTGGGCACCGCGGCCCGTCCTGGGCACCGGGCCGTCCTGGGCACCACGGCCCATCCTGGGCACCGGGCCGTCCTGGGCACCACGGGCCGAGCTGGGCACCGCGGCCCATCCTGGGCACCGTGGCCTGTTCTGGGCACCGGGCCGTCCTGGGCACCGGGCCGTCCTGGGCACCGTGGCCTGTCCTGGGCACCGGGCCGTCCTGGGCACCGGGCCGTCCTGGGCACCGGGCCGTCCTGGGCACCGGGCCGTCCTGGGCACCACGGCCCATCCTGGGCACCGGGCCGTCCTGGGCACCACGGGCCGAGCTGGGCACCGCGGCCCGTCCTGGGCACCGTGGCCTGTCCTGGGCACCGGGCCGTCCTGGGCACCGGGCCGTCCTGGGCACCGTGGCCCGTCCTGGGCACCGGGCCGTCCTGGGCACCGTGGCCCTTACTGGGCACCGTGGCCTGTTCTGGGCACCGGGCCGTCCTGGGCACCGTGGCCCGTCCTGGGCACCGTGGCCCGTTCTGGGCACCGGGCCGTCCTGGGCACCGGGCCGTCCTGGGCACCGTGGCCTGTCCTGGGCACCGGGCCGTCCTGGGCACCGTGGCCTGTCCTGGGCACCGGGCCGTCCTGGGCACCGTGGCCCTTACTGGGCACCGTGGCCTGTCCTGGGCACCGGGCCGTCCTGGGCACCGTGGCCCTTACTGGGCACCGTGGCCTGTCCTGGGCACCGGGCCGTCCTGGGCACCGTGGCCCTTACTGGGCACCGTGGCCTGTTCTGGGCACCGGGCCGTCCTGGGCACCGGGCCGTCCTGGGCACCGTGGCCTGTCCTGGGCACCGGGCCGTCCTGGGCACCGTGGCCTGTCCTGGGCACCGGGCCGTCCTGGGCACCGTGGCCTGTCCTGGGCACCGGGCCGTCCTGGGCACCGTGGCCCTTACTGGGCACCGTGGCCTGTCCTGGGCACCGCGGGCCGAGCTGGGCCAGGAGCCTTCTGGTTCTGCTCCTTTAAATGTGTCGTCGTCGAACAGCTGCCTGAACTCTGCAATCTCCTTCACTCCTTCCCTCGCCTTGTTAACATGTGTTGCCTTTGGGGTAATCAGGGAAAAAATATTATGTCCTTTTACAATTACCGGGTTTTGGAATATTAAAATGTCTCGCTGCATCGGCAGTGTTATTTTGATTGGTATTCTAACCTTTGACTAGCCCATAAAGCGAGCCGCTCTTGGAGCCAATATTGCAGGGCTGAAATTTAATTCCGAAATGATTCCAGATAATAGGGAGACAGATAATATATGCATGAAGGATATTATGTTTGGACTGAATGCAGCGGGGCCGGGCTGGGGAGCTGAATAATAGCCCAGAGTGAGTTATAATCGGAGGGACAGAAATGCCTTCCTGTCAGGGCCAGAGGAGGAGGCCCCGAATTACGGAGGCGGCACGGGGCCGGACCCCAAAGGGAGGGGCACGGGGGCGAGGCCTGCAGGCTTCGCCCTCCTCGCCTTGCCTGCGCCGTCGTGCCCACTGGCACAACTTGACAGCCAGCGTGGGGGAGCCCTCCGAGGTACGGCCAGGGTACCTGAGCTGAGCCCCTGAGAGGCAGCGGTGAGGGGGGAGGGCGTTCGGGGCACAGAGGGCGCAAAGGGCGCGGGCACAGAGGTGGGAGACGGATGCTGCGTGAGGAGCGTGCCCGGAGGAGGAGTCACGTGGCACAAGTCTGGAAAGGTCAGCCAGACCGTGAAGGATTTTAAATGCCCAGCTGAGCAATTGGACTTAATCCTAGAGACAATAGGAGTCGGGAAGGACGGTTACCAGGGTCCTGATGCAATCTGGGATGGAGGGGCTGGTGGCCTATTGGTGGCCGCCATTTTAAGAGGAAATGGATGAGCCCGAGGGCGTCAGAGTGGGGCCGGCCTGACCGCTGGGCCAGGACCGAGGAGCTGCTTCCGCTTGGCCCCAGAGGACGGGGCACAGGGAGGGCGGCGGCTGCAGAGATGCCGCCTGGGCTGGGGCAGGGAAAAGGGAGGAGCCTGCGCTGGAGGCCTTGGGGCTTGTGGGGGCTCTGCCGGCCTTGCAGACCCTGGCCTCTGTGGGTCCCCGTGCAAGAAGTCGGAGACACATACACGGTTCTCTGCCCTGTTTCCTCCAAGGGGAAGACCGGTCACCCACCATTTATTTTGTTGTGACTGTGCTCCCACAAATGAGGAGCCCATGGGAGCACTCCCCCTGAGATGGCTCAGGCCCAGAACCCCCCAGGGACAGGAAGAACCAACCTCAAGCAAGGGACTTTCCCTTGTCCTTTTCCCTCTGGATGCAGCCCAGAGTGGCGTCTGCCCCCCCGCCCCCACTCAGTCTGGTTATCCTACGGGGTGGGCCCTTACTCAGAGGAACGATTACCAGGTAAGACAGACCTCAGAGGCCGGACGACCGGCGGGCGCAGGAGGCCGAGCCCCGGGTTGCCCTGGCCATTTCCCAGCGGCCTCGTCCGATAGACGCCTCCGCTCGGGGCCGCCGCCGGCTTCCGGCCCAAGTCCTCGGGCACGGCCCCTGCCCCGGGAGGGGGGACGCAGCCGCGGCGGCTTCGGGGGCTTGGCCAAGCCCGATAAGGCAGAACTCGGGAGAA
>NC_133620.1:29667803-29672803 GCF_048593235.1 Sminthopsis crassicaudata
CAAAGTTCTCCTGGCATTCTCCCCCTCTGCTTCCTGGATTTCTTTGTATTACTGTATCTTCTTAACAGACTGCACTTCTCTGCCCTCTTTCTCACCAGGCTGAGGGATCGCTCCGGTACCGAATTTGCTGCCTTGTGTTAGAGTCTGCCTGCACAGTGTCAGAGTAGGCTTCCGTGTCTGGGAAACGCTTCCAGCTCATTACGTTATGTCTGTAGCCATTTGTTCTGATTTTTTTTTTCCAATCCAAAAAATGACTGATTGTTTCCCATGTGCCAATTACTGGGGAAGCGCTAGGTTTTACCCCACAAAAGCAGCCCTGCCCTCAGGGAGCATAGTTCCTAGTGGGAGTGGGGAAGAGATGGTGAAGGGACCCTAGGGGAACAGTTGGACACACCTATCCATGAACCAAGGCAGAGTTGATTTAATCTGGCTTCCTGTCCCCAAGCTGGAGCAGAAGGAGAGCTGAGTAGCTCTGCCTTCTTTCCATTGTAGGAACCATTTCATCCATCCTGAACATTGGCCCTCTTAGGTGAACACAGCAGGCTCAGAATCATTCTGATTATATGTATATAGGTGCTGAGTGTGTGTGTGTCCGAGTGTGTGTGTGTGTGCGAGTGTGTGTTTGTGTGTGTCCGAGTGTGTGGGTGTGGGTGTGTGTCTGAGTGTGTGTGTGTGTGTGTCCGAGTGTGTGAGTGTGTGTGTGCGAGTGAGTGTGTGTTTGTGTGTGTGTGTGTGTGCGAGTGAGTGTGTGTTTGTGTGTGTCCGAGTGTGTGTGTGCGAGTGAGTGTGTGTTTGTGTGTGTCCGAGTGTGTGAGTGTGTGTGTGCGAGTGAGTGTGTGTTTGTGTGTGTGTGTGTGTGCACGCGAGTGTGTGTGTGTCCGAGTGTGTGTGTTTGTGTGTCCGAGTGTGTGTGTGTCCGAGTGTGTGAGTGTGTGTGTGTGCAAGTGAGTGTGTGTTTGTGTGTGTCCGAGTGTGTGAGTGTGTGTGCGAGTGAGTGTGTGTTTGTGTGTGTCTGAGTGTGTGTGTGCGAGTGTGTGTGTGAGTGTGTCCGAGTGTGTGAGTGTATGTGTGTTTGTGTGTGTCCGAGTGTGTGTTTGTCTGAGTGTGTGTGTGCAAGTGAGTGTGTTTGTGTGTCTGTGCACGAGTGTGTGTTTGTGTGTGTCCGAGTGTGTGAGTGTGTTTGTGTGTGTGTGCGCGCGCGAGTGTGTGTGAAGTACTAAATTGTTTTAGGAGGGAAGTGCTTTGAAAACACTGGATAAAAGATGTCCCAAAAAGAATTTGTGATTGACTGAAAATCTCTGCAAAGGCTCCTGCGCAGCACAGTAAGCCGGTTGGAATCACGAATTGAGTAGTGAGATCACTGGTAAAGAACTGAGCAGAAACGACCCTCATTGAGAGAGAATCCGGTCCCTCTCCCTTCCGCTGACGGCCTTGTGCCCTCTGAAAGGCCACAAGCTCTGGAACGAGTAGGAGCCACTGGAGCCGTGACCCCAAGGGGCGCACCGAGGACATTCGGGGCTCCCCCTCCAGCTAAAGGGAACATCTCAGGGCTCCGTGCAGGAAAATGACTTCTGGGAATCAGAATCCATGAGTCCCCGCTTGGACCAATATACTCTTTAAGGTCTTGTATACGTCGTAAGTGAAAGGGCCTCTGCTTTGGGCATTGTTTCTGTACCACCTGGCCGCCCTGGCTGCTTTATCTCTTCTAAAAGCTCGGTAGTTCTGGCCGATAATCGGTGGGGAGCACACCACGTGGGCCCAGGAGCAGCAGATGTAGACATTTCAGCCCCTTCGAGGACCCCTAGAACCCGAGAAGTCTGGCTGTCCTTGAGGGACAACCTGTCTATCCAAATGAGAGGTAGGCCGCACCAATTTGTATTAGAGCCTTTTGTATGCACATTTCTTCACTGCCTCTCCCACCTGTGAACCCCTTAGGAGCAGGAATGATCTTTATCCTCACATCCCTGTAACGAGGGAAAGGAAAGGGGGAAGATGATCCCATGAGGCGCAGTGCCCCCGTAAATGAATTCACAGGCCCGAAAACCTAGATTGATAAATAAGAGGTTTATTGTAGAAGTTTGGAAGTGAAGCTCAGTTAGAAAGACGCCGGGGCCAGAGGTGGCCGCTGGTGGGCAGGAAGGATCCCATGTGCTGGCTGGGAGGGCTCCTGCCATGAGGGCTCCAGCTTGTTTCTTTTATACCCAAAAGATGATGGGCGGTACCCCCAAGTTCTCGGGGGGCTTTTCAGTTAGCCCAGATCAGGTGAGGGCTGGGGGAAGCTGAGCTGATAGTGGGGCTGGGCCCAGATATTCAAAGGTGCCTTTGACCAGGATTTGTGAATCAAGGTCAGCCATGGTTGGGCAATTAGGAATCTTAAAGGGACCCCAACCCCCATCACCTGCACTCAAAAGTTTTCACCCTAACTTGGAGGGGCCTTGGGTTGTCCAAAGCTGTACCAGTATAGCTTAAGGCTTTCAAGTTCTATTGCACTAAAAAGGGTTCAAGGACAGCCGTACAGTAACCTGTAAATGCTGTCTGGATACCGCTCTGTCTAGCTGTTTTGCTGTAATAACTCAGTCCCACAAGACCCCCTTCTACTGCCGAAGCATGGTGACAAAAAACCTAATCTGACGTGGCTTTATTAAGCACCGCCTGGGTACTTTGTTAGGTTCTGAGAATAAAATTCGGAACAAATGGTCCCTTTCTTCAGGTGGCTTTCATTCTTCTGTGACAGGCACCATGTTAAGAAACAAATGGTCATTTGAGGAAGGACACCTCGGACAGTGTTCCCATGGGATGTAGGATGGGAGCTAAGCCTTAAACGTAAGAGATGGAAGAGCTGAAAAGGGACTTCAGCAAATCCCTTTGGCCTAAGGCTCCAACAAAAGAAAATCTCTGCACTAACATGCTGAAGCTGAAAGTGATCCTCCATCCTGATTGACAATCTCTGAGAAAAGAGAAGAGGGAAGGAGGTTGCATATCCCTGATAGCCCGTGCAGAGGCGGGGAGAAGGGAGGTGGCCAGGGAGCAGAGCAGGGGAACCCGTTGGCCTGGAATGTAGATCCTGTGATTTTAGTTCAGTTCAGCTGATGTTAAGTACTATGGATTCAGAGACAAAAGCTGACTCTCCCTGCCCTCCAGGGCTGATATTCTACTGGGGGGGCGCACCTTATAGCCCAAAAGTCAGCCCATATGCACACATGTAAGGAGTGGGACCTAACTGCTGGATGATGGGGAGAGGCCGCGGGTGGGAGCCAGCTCTTAGGCTGTGCTTGGAAGCTTCAGGAAGCTTGGGAATTCCTATCTCTCTGCTGCCTTCTTCCCTCTTCAGAGTAATCCCAGTTTATGAGCTGTAACAGTGCCTGGGAGCAGCCATGGTGCTGCGGTGGAGACGAGGGCTGAGCTTGGGGGGGTCAGAAGGGGACGATGGAAGGATAGTCTGGGGAAGAAGGTGAGGCTGACCAGACACCCCCCAGGAAATGGTGATTGAGCTGTTGAGCCTCTGTAGGACAGGGTGTGTGCTTGCAGTTTGATCGGGCGGGCACCCAGACATAGCCAGGGAGAGGAGGAAGGCCCGTGGGAAAGCTGAAGGGGCAGCCAGGAATGGGACAGGAGGGAGAGAGTGGGCTGCTTGTATTTGGGAAATCGTCCAGCGCGCGGAACAACTGAACCCCAGCAGCTTTTGGGGGTTTCTCTCTGCATCACTTCTCATTTCATCAGTGAACCACCTCATGCATCCTAAGCCGGTCCTTCCCCTGCCCAGTCGGTCCCAGGTTGATGAAAGATAACTTCTGTCTTTGCCCCCAGCCAAACTTTCCAGTCTCACTGGACATGATTCCCTTTCTCAGGATCCGGCCAAACCGAAGTAATCCCTGCTTATGAGGAGCTTACATTCTAGTGGAGAAGAAAATAAATACATGTTGAAATAGAGGATAAATAAGAGAAAATCACTAGGATTGAGAGGCTGTGGAGAAGGTCTGATTATTCAACATAAGGACTTGAAAGTCTCCTTGGGTGGACTAGGTTGGGCTGGGCCCCCCTCAGACGCAGCGGGCTGTCAGAGGTGTGACCCTAGGCCAGTCATTCAACCTCCCAAACCTCAGTTTCTTGAACTGGACAGCTTCTGAAGTGCTCAGGCCTTCCTGATGGAGCTGGGAGGGGTCCCCAGACCCCTTGGTGACCCTTGGGGAAGGATGCTCCATTTTGGGATGAGCCGATGGAATAAAGGCCTTCTTTGCCATGACCTTTAAAACGCTTGAAGACCGGCAGGGGCTCTTTCCAGCATTAAGGGACTTGGGCTTTCCTTGTCCTGCCCAGTTCTCAGGCTTCTCTGGATTCACTCCGGCCAATGTATGGCCCCCCCGGGACCCCTCCACAGGGGACCCAGGTGCCCCCTCCCTGGCCCGGCCGCTGTGATTCGCTGAGAGCAGCTGCCCCCAAAGCCCGACATCTTCTTGTTATTCGGCTCTGGAGAGGGTCTTGGGGGTCATCTCATTTAATTAATGGTCCAGAGAAAAGAAGGGATACGAGGTCATACGGATGAAGCTTGTTTCAAGCTCCCCCCCCCCCAAGTCTTGCAGCTCATTCACTCATTTCAGTTGTGGTGGCCTCTCCGTGACCCCATTTGGGATTCTCTTGGCAGACACATGGAGAGGTCCATGTCCTCCTCCAGCTCATCTGACAGGTGAGGAAACTGAGGCAGGCGGGGTGAAGGGACTTGCGAGGGGCGCCTTGCAGAAGCGCAGCCCTCCAGTCCTGGAGCTGTGTCTGGGTAGGCTCAGGTGGGCTGCCTGACCTCCAGGGGTGGGGCTCAGTCCCATCCCCCAAGGGCCAGCTCCCCCCAGACTTTTCCCTAAAAGAGAAGCTATTGGGGCACTTTTGCTGCTGCCTAAACTGGCTCAAGGGGAGCTCTGCGGCCAAAGCCAGAGCCTCCAGAAGCCAGGTGCTCTCTCTCTGTCTCTGTCTCTGTGTCTCTGTCTATCTCTCTCTGTACGCATACT
>NC_133620.1:29677803-29713061 GCF_048593235.1 Sminthopsis crassicaudata
TAATAGTTTGGGCCCCTAATTGGAAATGGGCTTTATTAGGCTCATTAGGAGCTTCGAAGGATGGCAGGAAGAAATGTGGAGATGCATCAGGCTGGTGGGCAGTAAATCTGTAGCCTTAATTGGCCCGCTCCCTAATCAGGTGGGTCTGGAAGGGTTGCCGAGCTTGGCTCAGAGCGCCCAGACCCGGAGGCCGGGCCCGGCCGGCCAGCCATCCCGTCCTCCCCGCAGTCCTAGCGGGCCGGGCCGGCTCCCCTCAGGCCGGGCGCGGGCTCCTTGAAGTGGCCTTCACACTCTCCGGCCCAGCTGGCGGCAGGTCCCCAGCCCGTGGGGGCAACGAGGAGGGGAGCCCCTTCCCAGAGCCTCATTGCCTATGCACGCGCCGTCCGGGCCTGGCGGCATGATTACCTCGCTGCAGAATCCGTCCCTGCCGGGGCTGCTGATAGCAATCATTGATTAAGAGGGTAATTGTCCTGAAAATTCAGATTGATCAAAAGGCAGAAATGATAACTTGTGTAACTGTGTTTAAAGCCACGTCCTGTCAATAGAAGAGCTGGAGATGGATCATGCAGAAAAAGGAGGGCGGAGGGGCTTGAGGCCCACAGCAATTCTTCTTGGGGGTCCGTATCAGGATGTTTCTTGTCAGTAACCTGGGCTATTGGAGATTCAATCACTTTTATCTTCCCCTCTCTCTCTCAATCCAAATGCCTTTTCATATTAGAAAATTAGAATCCGCTCTGCTCATGCAAGATTTATTAGCTCTGCTGAGCGATGGCACCTAAGACTAAATGATGGGGCTTTTCAGGGGCTTTTTACACATCATGACCAAACTCGCAACTTCTCGGCATTGTCGCCGGGGACGCGGGGCCTCGGGGAGCCCCTTCTCAGACCGGCCGGAGGAGTTGGCCAGCCCCACCTTCCAGGCCGTTTCTGCGGGCCTGGGGCCCGGGACGGCTTCTCCGGCATCTGACCAGACGTGGGGTCTCCGGCTGAGGCTCAGAATGCCTGGGGGATCGATGGCCCGCTCAGGCAGCCGGTCAGCCCACAATCATTCCTTGAGTCCCAGAGCCAAAAGGGCCGCATCAGGAGGTGGGAGGGTTTGGGGGCCTTGAAGAGTCTGTAAGTGTGTGTAGAGGGGCTCCCTTCAAGGATCCGTCGGCCATGCTGCCTCCGAGGTCTGCTCCGACTCCCAACTTGATTCTGTAGATTGATCCCTATATTGCAGGAAAATTGTCATGGAAATGAGGGCTTGGGCTCATTCTGGTTGGCCCCCAGAGGAACAGGGAATAGGGAGGTGAGCTGGGGGTGCACATCTGTGAAAGCCTGGGGGACTTCCCGGTTGGGGAGTGGTCCCAAAAAGGAGGCGGGAAGGCGGAGAGAACAGGTCGGGAACACTCAGCCGGGAGGGAGAACCCGCAGCGGGGACCGCAGTGGAGCGCGGCAGAGGGGCTGCGGGAAGGGCCCGGGGTGGCCGGCCAGAAAGCCGTGGGGCCTGTGGAGAAAGCGGCCTCCGTGGGACGGTGAGGTTGGAGGCCCGCTGCTCAGGGGAGCGTGCTTAAAGACGTCTCTGAAAGGGGGGAAGGAGACGGAACCGGGGCTTGCGGGACGGGTGGGGTCAAACTAAGGTTTTTTAAGGCGGGGCAAATGGGACCCTGTTTGTAGGTGATGGAGATGGCGTCTGGGGGGGGCAGATTGAAAATTAGCTCCCAGGGGCCACCAGCTAGAAGAGAGGTGGGATCAGGGCCACAGGCAGGATGGTTGCTCCTCAGGAGAGCTGGGGCTGACAAAGGCTAAGAGACAGCCGGGTCCAGTAGCCAGTGTTCGGGGCCCGGAGTCGGAAGGACCCGAGTTCTAAATCAGCCATGTGACTGAGAAAGTCACTTAAACACTTCTGCCTCAGTTTCCTCCTCTGTTAAGTGAGAGGGCCGCCTCTGTCTCTAGCTCTAAGGTCCTCTGGCTTTGCCATGGAAAAGGGGGAGCTCTGGGCTAATGTCTCCACCTGTTTTCTCTCGTTTTTGCTTCTCCTAAAATATGGTGCCAGGACTGAGCCCCGGGCTCGAGATGTGCACTGAGTAGGGCAGAGCAGGGAGAGCGCTGCTCTGGGGTCAGGAAGAGCTGGAGCGGGGCCCACTTCTGGGTGACACTGGACAAGTCAGCCAGCCTCTCCATCTGTAAACGAGGGGCCTGGGCTTGGGGTTGGTGCCTGTAGCCCCGGTGTGAGCCCATGACAGACCTGCGTGTGAATCGGTGACCCCTGGGGTTGTCGCCCCAGAGCGGTCAGCAAAGCTGTCGCAGGCATTTCTTCTTCGCCTCGGCCCGGTTCTGTCCCAAGGCCCCGCGTTCTGTCCGGAGAGCTCGGCCTCGCGCTCAGTCTTCTTCAAGAAGGATGTAGCTGTGGAAGCTCTCTCCCCTGAGGGTCAGCTCGGCCTGAAGGACCCAGAAGCACTGACCCCTCACCCCGGGAGCACCCAGGGCCAAGACGGCCACCTCAGCATCGCTCTTAGGTGCCCTGTGCTCTCTCTCACACACACACGTGCACACATATAGACGTACAGACACACAGAGACACATACGCTCACACCCCCAAAGGGGCAGCCAGGAAGCCCCAGAGACTCTCGTACCTCACACACCTTTCACACCCACCGAGCGGGGATTTCTCCCTGCATCCGTCCATTCCTCGCCACTACCAGGGACCCCCAGAGGGCCCAGTCCTTCCCGCAGATCCACAAGGGTCCGGGGATTCAGCATACACCCCCTGCCAGGCCCCCCCGGGCTCCAGGCCCTGTACTTCACAGCCTGCGGCGCTGCCAGAGCCCCCCCCCCATTTTCTGGGGTGAGCCCGATTGTAGCATTACTCTGGGCCTCCCTCTCAGGTTTGGCTCGGCATTCTCGCCCGCCACAGGCATCCGCCGCGCCACCCGCACCTCCCGACCCTGAGATTTGACAGGGCTGTGTCTTACACAGTGAGGGCTGACATTGTGAGAGCCCTTTTGCCTTTACGTGATCTGAAAAAGATGGGGGGTTCCAGGGGACCTCGTCCCACTGCACAAAGGCGGACGGGCTCTGAGGCTGCCTGAAGGGAGGCAGAGCTTCTGGGACAAGGAGAGGCCGTCCTCCCTTTCTCTGCCCGGGTGAGTCCCCGTCTGGAACAGCTCCTAGGATGAGGAAGGGCCCCCCTCTCTGACACTCCTGTGTGTGCTTGAGAAGTCCCCTTGGTGTCTCTGAGCATCGGCTCGCTCTCTCTTGAAGTGAAGGGCGTTGGATGAGAAGCACGGTGGTCAGTCCTAGGACCAGCGTCCGAGAAGCACGACGGAGATCCGGAGGCTTCCAGAGCAGGCGGCTGGGGAGGTGGCGGGCCTTCCTCCGCGTCGAAGTGCTGGCGGTGCTCACCTTGAGACAAGAAGACTCGAGGCAGGAGCGGGTGACATGATGGCGGGCTGGAAGCATGTAAAGGGTTTCTGCGTGGGAAGGGGCCAGCCTAGTTCTGCTTGTTTGGGGGGACAGGAGCAGAAGTGGAGAGAGGACAGGAAAACCTTTTTAACAGAGAACGGCCGGCCCATCGTGGGATTGGCTGCCTCAGGGGGTGAGCTCCCTTCCCGGGGGACTTCAGGCAGAGGCTGACGCCCCGTCTGCTCCATCACCCTGGGAACGCCCTTCCCTTTCAGCTCTCCTTCCTGCTGTTCTGACTGTCGCAAGTCCCACTGGAGGCCTTTTGGTGGTCCAGGCGTGGGCTGGTCCGGGCTGAGGTGGGAGAAGGGAAAGGCCCCGCGAGCCCTGGAGCTGCAGCCACGGAGGAGGGAATGATGTGGCTGGCCCACGGGCCGGCAGCTCCCTGGTGGGAGGAACAAGGTTGGGGCTTTCCGGAAGAAATGAGCCTTGAGCCGGAGTTAAAGACTTTGTAAACATGGGTGTCCTGTCTCTTGGGGGGGGCAGGCCAGGCCCCAGGCCCTGCTCTCAGCAGCTCACACTCAATGGGGGAGGCAACAATTCCTGGCCAAGCTTGAGAGAAGCTAAGTTGGAGGTGACCCCAGAGGACGAGCACTGGCTTTACAGCGGATCAGGAAGGGTTTCCTGTAGAAGGGCGCACACGAAGGGAGGGAGGGGAGACGGGGTGTGGGGGGGCGCTCCAGGCGCAGGGTGTGGAGAGGGGAGGCAGGGCTCTCTGGTCTCAGGAAGGACTGAGTGGAAAGTGTTGGGAGTTAGAAAAGGAGGAAGGAACTAGGCTTTAAAGGCCAAACAGAATGTTGTAGTAGAAGAATACATAGAAATGGTCTTTAGGAAAATCAGGTTGGGAGCAGAGCAGGGAGTGGGGCAAGGAGGGACGAGGCGGGCAGAGCCCCCTGGTTAGAAGGCCCGCTCCAGGGTGGCAGCAGTGCCAGGGGAGAGATCGTACAGAAGTGAACCCGAGGGGATTTGGCAACAGACTGCGTGGGAAGGGGATTGAGAACCGGGGGTACCAGGGATTTGTCCGTGTCACTGCCCCATCCTTCCCCTTCTCGGCTCCACTGACCATGGTGCCGGCCAGGGCGGTGATGGGCGAGGGAGGGTTCAGAGGGTTCCAGGTGGGGTCGGCCCGACTGCCCTCATGCTGGCGGCTTGGAGCCGTACCGAAACCTGTCCTCTGCCTCAGTTTCCCCATGAGGGGCTAAGCAGGAACCTGTGGGAGAAAGTAAGACTAGTCTGGTTCACTCCCTTCCCTGGTCAGCAGGAGGGGACCGCCAAGAGCAGTTCCCTCCACAGACAAATAGCCTTCTCGCCAGCGAGTGGTCCTCCTAACCAGTCAGTCTTCTTCTGGGCCCAAGTCAATTGTCCTGGTTGGTCCGGTCTGAACTTTGGGGTTATTTTGGCAGCTGTGTGAAGGAGAGACCTGAGACAGAGACCTATTGCAGCACAATATAGGTGAGCAATCACAGGGCTAAGGAGAAAAGGGCTTTTAGAGGCCTCCCATCTCTTACCTTTACAGATGGGGAAACTGAGGCCCAGAGAGGCGCTTGTGGACTTACTGGCCAGAGAAATGACATGGGTGAATCAGGAAAGGGGGATTTGAACCCAGGTCTTTGTCTCTTACGTTCATGTCATACTTTCCCTCCAGGGATGATGGGGGGCTGAACCAGGCGGTGGCTGGATGAGGGGAGAGAAGGGCCCGGATGGGAAAGCTGTTGGAAACATGCAGACAAGATCTGGGTTAGATTAGGGTGCGTGTCCGAGACTGCAGACCCGAGAGCCGGGGAGGCTGCCGGTGCTCTTGGGTTTGGGAGGAAGGCTCTGGTGGGGTTCAGCTGTGTTCCAGTCGGGCCCATCCCTCTGTGACTCCATTTGGGGTTTTCTTGGCAGAAATCCTATGGTGTTTTGCCATTTCCTTCTCCAGCTGACTTCACAGATGAGGAAAAGGAGGCACAGCAAAGTGACTTGCCCAGAGTCTCACAGCTGGGACTCCAGGCCTGGCACTCCATCCCCTGGGCCTCCTAGCTGTGCAAGGGCAGACTTAGAAGGGAAATAATAAGTTCACTTTTAACAAAAGAGGCACATGACTGGAGAAACCCCGGGAGTTAGAGACCCTGGACAAGAGTTCTGGGGAGGGATGGGGGTGTGCTGGATGTTGGAAGCAGGGGGATAGGTGAGCCCGGCTGAGAGCGCCGGGAGAAGGCCTAGGAAGGTCGGAGCCTCCAAGAAACCCCATAGTGGGCGGGAGAGGATGGAGGACCCGCAAAGGCGGCGAGGAGAGGGAGGAGGAGGTCCAGGAGAGAGTCAGAGAGGAGACAAGAGAAGGGAAGCTGCAGGTCCTGTGGACCATAGCGGGAGGCGCGTGCTTCCCACAATGCCCTCCTTCCTCCTCCTCCGGAAGGAGAGCTTCCCTCCATGTGGAAGGAAGGAGAGAGCCCTGGCAGATTGGGGGCAGAGGGCCTTCCTCTCCCCGGCTTTGTGTCTGCTCCAGCTTTGGGAGCACCTCCTCTTCTGGCCAGGGGGTCTGTAGCTGCTCCCCCTGGCCTGCCGGTCTCCTCAGATGCTCTCTAGCCTGGTCCCACTTCCACTCCCCTGAAGAGATCACACTCCTTGTTAAATAGCAGGAGCACCATACCGTTGTCTTATTCTAGCTTTAAGATGCTCCCCCCTCCCCCGCAGTGCAGTTCTGTGGAAAAGAGGGCAGAGTCCTGGGTCCTGAGTTCAGATCCCAGCTTAACCCGGGTGTGAGTCCTGGGGAGTCACTTTGTGCCTTTGATCCTCAATTTCCTTCTTGGGCAGATCAAGGGTCTGGGCTTGGTGGCCTCCGAGGGCTCCTTGAGCTCCCAAGGCCCAGTTCCTGTCTGCAGGACTCAGGACTTCCTGGCCCCCGCCACAGGCAGGAGCAGGCCTGGGGCTGACCGTGGTCCAGGCTCTGTGTCCCGGGGGCTATGGGGGAAGGCAGCTTTCGGGGGTCTGTGCTAGGGCGGCGTCTGGAGGGCTGATGATAGATGTCATCGTGTGGAAACGAGGGCATCTCCCCGTGGGCATCAGTGTGCCCGCCAGGGTCCCAGCAGGGGACGATGGGAGTCTCTGTGTGTTTCTCTGCATATGCACGGGAGGCCTGGGAAGTTACTCTGAGGGAGTCGTTGGCAGGCCCAGAGTGCCCGGCCCCCCGGGGAGATTTTCCCTCCCACCTGAGCCCGGGGTTGCCCAGCTTCCTAGCATCACCAATGGCCTTTGCCTTTTGGGTGGGTGGGTTGGAATTTGTTCGCAGAACACCAAGCTGCAGAAGGGCCAGGAGGGTGCTGTTGGCCTGAGGCTCCCGGGGCTCCTTGGACTCACGGTGGCCCGGCCAAGCTCCCAGGCTGGAGCCCACCAGGAGGCCTCTTCCTCCTCCCGTGCTGGGCCCCCCAGCCTGGCTCCCGGCCCCATTCAGCTGCCCGGGGAGGAGAGCGTGGCTCTGAGGAGGCCGGGGGTGGGGGGCTCCTTTGGGCCGGATTTGACCTGAGCCAGGATCGGAAGGGCAGCCGAGGAGCCTCACAAAGGCCCGGCCCGGAGGCCCCGTTAACGAGCCCCAGCCTTTGAGGGCGGCCTCTCGGCGCAGCCGGCCCAGCCGCCGCGCCTCTCTCTCCCTTGTTCCCCCTCTCCTTTCTCCGTTCTCTTTATTATGTGAAGTTACCCCAGCTCCTTCCCTCACTTCTCTTTCTCCTTTTGTTCTCTCTTTGTCTATTTATCACACTGTGAAGGTTGAAAGAGATGTTATTAATCTGCGAGAATGAAGGCAGGATTAGTGGTATGAAGCGGATTTTGAGAGGTGTAATGATAGAAAGACTCGCTCGGCTGGCGGCCTGCGTGAGCTTGATAAATGGGGAGCACTCCAGACTGACTCGCGCCTTCCCCGCGCGGCGAGGCCTGCCCGCTGGGGCGTGCCATGCTCTCAGATCTGCCAGCCGTCCCACGCCGCGCCTACCTGCGCCGGAGCCCGGAGCCAAGGGTAAATCGGAGACAAATATCTCCCTCCGCACTTGAAGACATCATTGCTCTCGGCAGCCACTGCAAGGGGAGGGAGGCACGGCGGGCCCTTGTCTGGCTGGGGGAGGTGCTCCTCTGCTCATCCCGCCTGGTGGGGGGGGGACCCCACCGTCCTGCTGCTCCACGGAGGGGCCTCTGGCAGGGCCCTCGGGGTGCCAGGGCTTGGGGAAGACACTGGAGGGCTGTCCTCCCCAGGAGGTGCTCCAGTCCCCCTGGGAAAACTGGGCTCCGCTCTCGGCCCTGGCCCAGCAGAGGGCAGAGTCCCCCTATGTCGTTCGGGGAGGGGGCAGGGGGTGGGGCGCGGTCTCCAATATCTCAGGACTGGCCTGGGAGGAGGCAGGAGGCCACTGGGCTGGGGAGCAGGGAGGAGGGGGTGGAGGTCCGAGGCCACTTTGGGATCCTTGTGCAGCCACAGAACCTCCGTAAAACTCAGTCTTCTCTGTACTGAGGAGAAGGTGCCCCCTTCTGGGACCCACAGCTGCCCCGGACCCTTGCCCTTAAGTTCCTCTGGAGCCCAGCCAGGTGGGGGAAGAGATTCCTCCCAGCTCTGGAAGGGCAAGAAATAGGTTGGGGAAGAGAACCCTTGTAGAGGAGTAGAGCGAGGTCGGCCCCGAGGGCTGCGAAAGGTCGGTGTCGGCAGAGGAATCACGGAGGAGAGGGAGGGGGCTGCAGACCCCCGAGGTCCGCGAGTCCCGTCCCCTCTGTGACAGCTGAGCCTGAAGCTTATCTGATCCTTGGGACAGCCCTGTGAAGGAGGGGCTGTTATTGTCCCCATTTCCCAGCTGGGCTAAGTGAGGCAAAGAGAAGTGAGGTGACCTTGACCCCGCACCTTGCGGCCTGACCCCACTGAAGCTTGCTCCCCTCCCTGGGTCACCCGGGGCAGCTGCCTTCAGCTTCTGAGAGCAGAGGGAGGGGGCCTGGAGCCGGCCTGTCCCTGCCCCTTCGCCCAGGAAGCTTTGCAGAGACCCAACGGGGGGGGGTGCTGATCAGTGAGCCCAGCTTCCCTAGTCTGGGGGGGAGACAGGAGAGAGATGGAGACGGGGGCGGCAGAGGAGGAGAGAGAGGGACAGGGAGAGAGGGAGAGAAAGGGAGAGGGAAGGAAAGGGAGAGGGAGAGAAAGGGAGAGGGAAGGAAAGGGAGAGGGAGAGAAAGGGAGAGGGAAGGAAAGGGAGAGGGAAGGAAAGGGAGAGGGAAGGAAAGGGACAGGGAGAGAAAGGGACAGGGAGAGAAAGGGACAGGGAGAGAAAGGGAGAGGGAAGGAAAGGGAGAGGGAGAGAAAGGGAGAGGGAAGGAAAGGGAGAGGGAGAGAAAGGGAGAGGGAAGGAAAGGGAGAGGGAAGGAAAGGGAGAGGGAAGGAAAGGGACAGGGAGAGAAAGGGACAGGGAGAGAAAGGGACAGGGAGAGAAAGGGAGAGGGAAGGAAAGGGAGAGGGAGAGAAAGGGAGAGGGAAGGAAAGGGAGAGGGAGAGAAAGGGAGAGGGAAGGAAAGGGAGAGGGAAGGAAAGGGACAGGGAGAGAAAGGGACAGGGAGAGAAAGGGAGAGGGAAGGAAAGGGAGAGGGAGAGAAAGGGAGAGGGAAGGAAAGGGAGAGGGAAGGAGAGGGGGAGGGAGAGAAAGGTAGAGGGAGAGAAAGGGAGAGGGAAGGAAAGGGAGAGGGAAGGAAAGGGGGAGGGAAGGAAAGGGAGAGGGAGAGAGAGAAGGGAGAGGGAAGGAAAGGGGGAGGGAAGGAAAGGGAGAGGGAGAGAAAGGGAGAGGGAAGGAGAGGGGGAGGGAGAGAAAGGTAGAGGGAGAGAAAGGGAGAGGGAAGGAAAGGGAGAGGGAAGGAAAGGGGAGGGAAGGAAAGGGAGAGGGAAGGAAAGGGAGAGGGAAGGAAAGGGGGAGGGAAGGAAAGGGAGAGGGAAGGAAAGGGGGAGGGAAGGAAAGGGAGAGGGAAGGAAAGGGAGAGGGAAGGAAAGGGGGAGGGAAGGAAAGGGAGAGGGAGAGAAAGGGAGAGGGAAGGAAAGGGAGAGGGAAGGAAAGGGACAGGGAGAGAAAGGGAGAGGGAGAGAAAGGGAGAGGGAGAGAAAGGGAGAGGGAAGGAAAGGGAGAGGGAGAGAAAGGGAGAGGGAAGGAAAGGGAGAGGGAGAGAAAGGGAGAGGGAAGGAAAGGGAGAGGGAAGGAAAGGGAGAGGGAGAGAAAGGGAGAGGGAGAGAAAGGGAGAGGGAAGGAAAGGGAGAGGGAAGGAAAGGGACAGGGAGAGAAAGGGACAGGGAGAGAAAGGGAGAGGGAAGGAAAGGGAGAGGGAGAGAAAGGGAGAGGGAAGGAGAGGGACAGGGAAGGAAAGGGAGAGGGAGAGAAAGGGAGAGGGAAGGAAAGGGAGAGGGAGAGAAAGGGAGAGGGAAGGAAAGGGAGAGGGAGAGAAAGGGAGAGGGAAGGAAAGGGAGAGGGAGAGAAAGGGAGAGGGAAGGAAAGGGAGAGGGAAGGAAAGGGAGAGGGAAGGAAAGGGAGAGGGAAGGAAAGGGAGAGGGAAGGAAAGGGAGAGGGAGAGAAAGGGAGAGGGAAGGAAAGGGAGAGGGAAGGAAAGGGAGAGGGAGAGAAAGGGAGAGGGAAGGAAAGGGAGAGGGAGAGAAAGGGAGAGGGAAGGAAAGGGAGAGGGAAGGAAAGGGAGAGGGAAGGAAAGGGAGAGGGAAGGAAAGGGAAGGAGGGAAGGAAAGGGAGAGGGAGAGAAAGGGAGAGGGAAGGAAAGGGAGAGGGAGAGAAAGGGAGAGGGAAGGAAAGGGAGAGGGAGAGAAAGGGAGAGGGAAGGAAAGGGAGAGGGAAGGAAAGGGAGAGGGAAGGAAAGGGAGAGGGAAGGAAAGGGAGAGGGAAGGAAAGGGAGAGGGAGAGAAAGGGAGAGGGAAGGAAAGGGAGAGGGAAGGAAAGGGAGAGGGAGAGAAAGGGAGAGGGAAGGAAAGGGAGAGGGAGAGAAAGGGAGAGGGAAGGAAAGGGAGAGGGAGAGAAAGGGAGAGGGAAGGAAAGGGAGAGGGAAGGAAAGGGAGAGGGAAGGAAAGGGGGAGGGAAGGAAAGGGAGAGGGAAGGAAAGGGGGAGGGAAGGAAAGGGACAGGGAGAGAAAGGGACAGGGAGAGAAAGGGAGAGGGAAGGAGAGGGGGAGGGAGAGAAAGGTAGAGGGAGAGAAAGGGAGAGGGAAGGAAAGGGACAGGGAGAGAAAGGGAGAGGGAAGGAAAGGGACAGGGAGAGAAAGGGAGAGGGAGAGAAAGGGACAGGGAGAGAAAGGGAGAGGGAAGGAAAGGGAGAGGGAAGGAAAGGGAGAGGGAAGGAAAGGGAGAGGGAGAGAAAGGGACAGGGAGAGAAAGGGAGAGGGAAGGAAAGGGAGAGGGAGAGAAAGGGAGAGGGAGAGAAAGGGAGAGGGAGAGAAAGGGAGAGGGAAGGAAAGGGAGAGGGAGAGAAAGGGAGAGGGAAGGAAAGGGAGAGGGAAGGAAAGGGAGAGGGAAGGAAAGGGGGAGGGAAGGAAAGGGAGAGGGAAGGAAAGGGAGAGGGAGAGAAAGGGACAGGGAGAGAAAGGGAGAGGGAAGGAAAGGGAGAGGGAGAGAAAGGGAGAGGGAGAGAAAGGGAGAGGGAAGGAAAGGGAGAGGGAGAGAAAGGGAGAGGGAGAGAAAGGGAGAGGGAAGGAAAGGGAGAGGGAGAGAAAGGGAGAGGGAAGGAAAGGGAGAGGGAAGGAAAGGGAGAGGGAAGGAAAGGGAGAGGGAGAGAAAGGGACAGGGAGAGAAAGGGAGAGGGAAGGAAAGGGAGAGGGAGAGAAAGGGAGAGGGAGAGAAAGGGAGAGGGAGAGAAAGGGAGAGGGAAGGAAAGGGAGAGGGAGAGAAAGGGAGAGGGAGAGAAAGGGAGAGGGAAGGAGAGGGAGAGGGAGAGAAAGGGAGAGGGAAGGAAAGGGAGAGGGAAGGAAAGGGGGAGGGAAGGAAAGGGAGAGGGAAGGAGAGGGAGAGGGAGAGAAAGGGAGAGGGAGAGAAAGGGAGAGGGAAGGAAAGGGAGAGGGAAGGAAAGGGAGAGGGAGAGAAAGGGAGAGGGAAGGAAAGGGAGAGGGAAGGAAAGGGGGAGGGAAGGAAAGGGAGAGGGAAGGAAAGGGAGAGGGAGAGAAAGGGAGAGGGAAGGAAAGGGAGAGGGAAGGAAAGGGAGAGGGAAGGAAAGGGAGAGGGAAGGAAAGGGAGAGGGAGAGAAAGGGAGAGGGAAGGAAAGGGAGAGGGAAGGAAAGGGAGAGGGAAGGAAAGGGAGAGGGAAGGAAAGGGAGAGGGAGAGAAAGGGAGAGGGAAGGAAAGGGAGAGGGAGAGAAAGGGAGAGGGAAGGAAAGGGAGAGGGAAGGAAAGGGGGAGGGAAGGAAAGGGAGAGGGAAGGAAAGGGAGAGGGAGAGAAAGGGAGAGGGAAGGAAAGGAGAGGGAGAGAAAGGGAGAGGGAAGGAGAGGGGGAGGGAGAGAAAGGTAGAGGGAGAGAAAGGGAGAGGGAAGGAAAGGGAGAGGGAAGGAAAGGGAGAGGGAAGGAAAGGGGGAGGGAAGGAAAGGGACAGGGAGAGAAAGGGAGAGGGAAGGAAAGGGACAGGGAGAGAAAGGGAGAGGGAGAGAAAGGGACAGGGAGAGAAAGGGAGAGGGAAGGAAAGGGAGAGGGAGAGAAAGGGAGAGGGAAGGAAAGGGAGAGGAAGGAAAGGGAGAGGGAAGGAGAGGGGGAGGGAGAGAAAGGGAGAGGGAGAGAAAGGGACAGGGAAGGAAAGGGACAGGGAGAGAAAGGGAGAGGGAGAGAAAGGGACAGGGAGAGAAAGGGAGAGGGAAGGAAAGGGAGAGGGAGAGAAAGGGAGAGGGAGAGAAAGGGAGAGGGAAGGAAAGGGAGAGGGAAGGAAAGGGAGAGGGAAGGAAAGGGACAGGGAGAGAAAGGGACAGGGAGAGAAAGGGAGAGGGAAGGAAAGGGAGAGGGAGAGAAAGGGAGAGGGAGAGAAAGGGAGAGGGAGAGAAAGGGAGAGGGAAGGAAAGGGAGAGGGAGAGAAAGGGAGAGGGAAGGAGAGGGAGAGGGAAGGAAAGGGAGAGGGAAGGAAAGGGAGAGGGAAGGAAAGGGGGAGGGAAGGAAAGGGGGAGGGAAGGAGAGGGAGAGGGAAGGAGAGGGAGAGGGAAGGAAAGGGAGAGGGAGAGAAAGGGAGAGGGAAGGAGAGGGAGAGGGAGAGAAAGGGAGAGGGAAGGAAAGGGAGAGGGAAGGAAAGGGACAGGGAGAGAAAGGGAGAGGGAAGGAAAGGGAGAGGGAAGGAAAGGGGGAGGGAAGGAAAGGGAGAGGGAAGGAAAGGGAGAGGGAGAGAAAGGGAGAGGGAAGGAAAGGGAGAGGGAAGGAAAGGGAGAGGAGAGAAAGGGAGAGGGAAGGAAAGGGAGAGGGAAGGAAAGGGGGAGGGAAGGAAAGGGAGAGGGAAGGAAAGGGAGAGGGAGAGAAAGGGAGAGGGAAGGAAAGGGAGAGGGAAGGAAAGGGAGAGGGAGAGAAAGGGAGAGGGAAGGAAAGGGGGAGGGAAGGAAAGGGAGAGGGAAGGAAAGGGAGAGGGAGAGAAAGGGAGAGGGAAGGAAAGGGAGAGGGAAGGAAAGGGAGAGGGAGAGAAAGGGAGAGGGAAGGAGAGGGGGAGGGAGAGAAAGGTAGAGGGAGAGAAAGGGAGAGGGAAGGAAAGGGACAGGGAGAGAAAGGGAGAGGGAAGGAAAGGGACAGGGAGAGAAAGGGAGAGGGAAGGAAAGGGAGAGGGAGAGAAAGGGAGAGGGAGAGAAAGGGAGAGGGAGAGAAAGGGAGAGGGAGAGAAAGGGAGAGGGAAGGAAAGGGAGAGGGAAGGAAAGGGAGAGGGAGAGAAAGGGAGAGGGAAGGAAAGGGAGAGGGAGAGAAAGGGAGAGGGAAGGAAAGGGACAGGGAGAGAAAGGGAGAGGGAGGGAAAGGGAGAGGGAAGGAAAGGGACAGGGAGAGAAAGGGACAGGGAGAGAAAGGGACAGGGAGGGAAAGGGAGAGGGAGAGAAAGGGACAGGGAGAGAAAGGGACAGGGAGGGAAAGGGAGAGGGAAGGAAAGGGGGAGGGAAGGAAAGGGACAGGGAGAGAAAGGGAGAGGGAGAGAAAGGGAGAGGGAAGGAAAGGGGGAGGGAAGGAAAGGGGGAGGGAAGGAAAGGGACAGGGAGAGAAAGGGACAGGGAGGGAAAGGGAGAGGGAAGGAAAGGGGGAGGGAAGGAAAGGGACAGGGAGAGAAAGGGAGAGGGAGAGAAAGGGAGAGGGAAGGAAAGGGGGAGGGAAGGAAAGGGAGAGGGAAGGAAAGGGGGAGGGAAGGAAAGGGACAGGGAGAGAAAGGGACAGGGAGAGAAAGGGAGAGGGAAGGAAAGGGAGAGGGAAGGAAAGGGACAGGGAGAGAAAGGGAGAGGGAAGGAAAGGGAGAGGGAGAGAAAGGGAGAGGGAAGGAAAGGGAGAGGGAGAGAAAGGGAGAGGGAAGGAGAGGGAGAGGGAGAGAAAGGGAGAGGGAAGGAGAGGGGGAGGGAGAGAAAGGGAGAGGGACAGAGACAGAGATGAGATGGGGCGGAGAGGGACAGAGGCTCTGTGTGTGTGGGAGCGTGTGCACATTTTCTGTCACATGCTCAGGAAAGGATTATATTTTAATTTGGAAAGCACTTTAGAAACTTAAAGTGACCGACTAAGTGCTGAGTGCTATTAGTGTCTTCCTTTTTATTAGGAAAAAAGGCCTGGTTTTCCGCTTTCATCTCCAGGCCTGTCCAACTTCTAAGAGTCAAACTTAGCCGCGCAGCCCGGCCGCCCCTCGCGAGGACAAGTTCCACGCCAGGTTCAAAGCGAGGGACTTGAAATGCACACAACCGCGCCTCCCGGAGCAGCCCTGCCCCCGCCATGCCGGGGTTGGCCTGCGCTGGAGCCCGAGCCTGCCCGGGGCAGGGACAGCTCTGCCCCCGGGAGACGCGGCCCCCTGAGCACCCGCCACACGCGGGGCCCGGGCAGGAGCCGGAGGAGATGGGCAGCGTGGCCCTCCCCAGAGCAGGCCGTGCACGTGGCGCCATTGCACTGCCCACCGGTGCCCGTCGTCATGGCCAGTAAGTCGGCGGTCTGCCGAATGGATGTGCAGGCGGGGCCTGGGGCGCTCCCGGACGCATCAGTCATGTTGCCCTCCGTGGCGCGGGGTCCTGCACGAGGCCTAGAGGTGGCGTGGGTGGCTGCAGCATTAGCAGGGGCTTCCTGGAGGAAGCAGCCTCGGAGCTGGGCTCTGAAGGGGGGCTGGGAATCCACCAGGCCCAGGGAGCGGTGGTGCAATGAATTCAGAGAAACATGGAAAGACTTACCTGAACAGACGCGGAGCGGAGTCGGCAGAGCCCAAAGGCAGCGTCCCCAGGGAGTGCCGGCACGAGGGCTTTGCCATGGCAGGGAGTGGGCTTTCTCTCCAGGGAGGAGCTGGTGGGAAGCGGCTCCCTGCCTCCATGGTAGAGATGGGGGCCCCAGTGAGGAATGGCGCGTGGTCCGTCAGCTGCCGAACTGCTTTCTCTCCGCCAGCGCTCCCTTCTGTTTAACGGCTGTGACAAAGGTCGGCTTGCTCAGTAGGAGAAGGGGAGATGTGTATTTGGAAATGAAGGTGAAACGAAAGCAGAAGAGGCCTAGAAACATAAAAGTCTTGTTTTTTAAGGAAACTGTATTCTTGTGAGAAAATCCAGCCACCAAAGGGGACGCGTGAGGCGGGGAATATTTAGGTGAGAATCAGGCAGGGAAGAAACTAAGTTGTTTTGGTGTGAGGCTGCACCAGTGACCTCCTGGGCAGAAAGAGAACGGGAAGGCTTCAGTAACAGCTCCCACGCTGGGCCCAGAGATGGGGGAGAGCCGTGATGACAGGGACTTCCCTCACCAGGCGTCTGTTGGAGGCCTTCTCCTCTCCTCTCCGTGTCAGAAACTGGGCAGCTGAGAACCTCCTGACCCCCTTTAGTGATAGTTTCATCTTCCAAAGCGTGGAGGAACCAAGGGATGTTCTCCTTAGTGGAAGTAAATTGGCTGCTGAGTGAAAATGGTGGGAGCCCTGGCGGAGTTTGTGATAAAGGAGAGGAGAGACGAGATGGATACTCCAGATTGGAAGGCAAATTCCAAAGGCTTCACAGGAGGAGAGCTGGAGTCCCCTTGGCTAACACTGAGAGGAAAGTCACTCTGGAGACATGAAAGATGCTCAAGAATAACTTCTGAAGGCAGCTAGAAGAGCAATCCTAGGAAATTTAGTCAGCCAGTAAGTGTTAAGCACTTACTACGTGCTAGGGGCCGAGGATGTATCCCCAGTGCCTTGCATACAGTGGGCATTTAATAAATGTTTATTGACTATTGACAAAGAATAATGTAGTCCCTGCACTGGTGAAACATTCTAATGGGAAAATCAGTAAGATCACATGGAACTCTATGCAGAATAAATATAAATAAATGTGAAGTAGTAATTTAAGAGGGGACCCATACATACAAGCAGTTGGGGGGCAGTCAGCACAGATTAGAAGGCCGGGTTTGAGCTGCAGGTGGAAGGGAAGAGAAGAACTCTGTGAAACAGAAATGAGAAAGGAATGTGTCCCAGAAACAGGGGACAGCCAACACAAAGGTAGGAAGATGAGAGATGGGATATCTTGTAAGGAATGAAAGGCCCGCTTGCCAGACCGCAGGAAGGGGAATTATCTGCAAAGGAGCTAGAAAAATTACTGCTTTTGTCTGGCTTTGTCTCAAGAGTCTAACGTGAACCAAACGAGAGGACAGTTGTAAAGTACTCAGCACTCTGCCTGGCGCATAGTAGGCCTCTACAGTATTTAGTCCTTTCCCCTTCATGCCGGGTACACAGGAAACATAATAGGTGTGTGTGTGAGGGGGTGGCATGTGGATGTGTGTGTATTAAGAAATGTACAACCCTTCAGATTGCAAAATTGATTTAAAAAATGACAAATACAGAAAGGAAACAGTTATGTTAACACCTTTTTAGTGGACCGGTGAAATGGTCCAGCCATTCTAGAAATCTGTTGGAAATTGTGCTTCCCCTCCTGCCCCCCGACCCCACTTAAATTCCCTTTGAACTGGCAATATCCCTTTTTTTTTTGGTCTATACTAAAAAGTTGTAGTATTTGAATGCAGTAGATTACCATTGCTTTTCTGTTTGCTTGTTTAATTAATTTTCGGGTCCAAATCTCTCACTCTCTCCAGGACCTTTACCACCCATTGAGAAATTAAGCAACATGATACTCATTATACCTATGGAGTGATGCAAAACGTAGTTCCATGTTAGCCACATTGTAATTAATAAACTAAATAATTAATTAATTAGTGGAAACAAGGAAAATAAAGTGAAAAACGATATGCTTCCCTCTGTACTCGGAGTTCATCCGTTCTCTAGAGATGGGTAGCTTTTTTTCATAGTAAGTTCTTTGAGTCGTCTTAGATCATTCATTTTTCTAGAAGTTGTTCCCCATTGATCATCAAACAGTATCACTGTTACTGTGTCCGATGTTCTCCTGACTCTGTTCATTTTACATCGTTTGTAGAAGTCTTCCCATGTTTTTCCTGAAAAACATCTCCGATGGGCAACTCCCGTTCTAGAAGCAATGCTGAGCAGGATGGTTTTAGAAAAGCCTGGGAAGACTTGTGAACTGATGCAAGGTGAAATAAGCAGAACCAAGAGAACATTGTACACAGTGACAACAGAATCAGTTTTGAAAGTTTAAGGAACTCACAGTGACCACAGTTCCAAAGCCTTGGTGACAGAATATCCTGAGCACCTATAGATAGAGAATTGAAGGACTCAGGATGCCGACTGTATATAGCTAATGTCACATGACGCACGTGTGAGCATATGGACACATATGTTCATATGTGTGTAAGACGTGGCAAATATGCGGTGTTTTGTTTATATATATATATAGGGGACGTTCATCACTTTCTCAGATGTCATCAAGTGACAGAGTCAGGATCCAAAAGAATCTTGGACAGAATTTAGTGAAGTGAAATTCAGTGTGTGTGTGTGTGTGTGTGTGTGTGTGTGTGTGTGTGTATACATATATATATATATATATATATATTTGTAACAAACGTTTTGTTTTTCTTGTTTTCTTAGTGGGTGAAGGAGGCAAAAGGGGAAGAATTTAGAACTGAAGTTGAGATCAGTTTGAATTTAGGAATGAAGACTAGGTCATAGAGAATGGATATTAAAGCACAGCCGAATCTTTCAAAAAAAGTCAGATACAACGCAATTTCTTATAATAATAGCTGGTGTTCTGTGGGACCTGTTATATGCCGAGGCCTACACAGTTTCACAAGTTTTATTTCTTTTGATCATCACAACAATCCTGGGAGGGAAGTGCTATTATCCCCATTTTACAGATAAAGAACAAGGCCGAGAAGGGACACTAAAGACAAGAAAAAGAGTTTTTAAATGCAATTATTGAAGAAAGGAGATCAGAGCAAGAAGTAGACTTTTGTTTGGTAATGAATAGGACGGTGATAATTGACGACTTTCATCTTGCTTCTTTCTCTGCCAAAGAGACCGTTGTCGCATGGGAGTTGTAGAACAACATAACTAGCCAGGAGCTGATACTTTGGGGAAGGATCCCCCAGCTGCCCTGGATGGGCCTGGCCTAGATGAGTGACATACTTTGGTCCTGCAAGAACTGGCAGACGGCCCCACAGAACCATTCCCAGTGATGTTTGAAAGAGCCTGGAAGACAGAAGATTGGAGAGGGGCAAATGTCCCGATGTTTTTTAAAAGATATAAAGAAGGAAGAGTCTGCAAAATATAGGTCAGTGAACATGACTTCGGTTCCTAAGGAAATTCGAGAGCAGAACATTAAAGAAATGGTTGGTGACTGTTTAGAAAGAGACAGGGAGCTTCCAAGCGCCAGCCAGGCTCCATCGAGCGCCGCTCATGCCGGACTAAGCCCGTTCTCTTTTCTGAGAGGATTACTAATGGAAGAAATGAGGGGAATTCTGTAGATAGTTTACTTGTATTTGACAAAAGCTTCTGATAATGTATCTCAGACGATTCTTGTGGGAAAGCTGGAGATGTGAATTAGATGCTAATACAATTAGATGGATTTGGGAACTGTTTGAATGGATGGCTTCGAAGAATGGCTGGTGATGGTTCAGTGCCAGTGTGCCAGGGCTCTCCGGTGCCGTGCCCCAGGGATTGCTACTCACCCTGCGCTGCTGAAGGTTTTTAATCAGTGATTTGGGAAAAGGCGGGGAGGGGACGTTCATCACTTTCTCAGATGTCATCAAGTGACAGAGTCAGGATCCAAAAGAATCTTGGGCAGAATTTAGTGAAGTGAAATTCAGTGTGAACCATAATGATGAATGATAAATTGTGAAGCCCTTTGATTTCTGACAGTATAAATACGAGCTGGCCGGCTATCTCCTTCCCTCGAGAGGTTCCCAGTCTAAAAGAAGCAGACGGCACACGCTGAGAGGTCTGGGGTGGGGGAGAGAGCCGGCCGGCCGGCAGCGAAGAAAGGGAAAGCTCCCTTGTCGGACCCTGGCATCCGGGACGGGTTCTGAGTCTCAAGGTGGGGGAGGGAAGAATGCTGAGAGTGCAGATGCCATGTTCTGGAGCAAATTGGGATTGATGAAAAGGGCTCCGCTTCTGGTCAGGAAATCCAGCCTCAGGGATGCAGGGCAGGAGAGGCGGTTTGTCTGAAAAAGATCAGAGGGGTTTAGTGGCTCAGCAAAGGCCAGAAAGCTCAGGTGATCTTGGGCCTCAGGGAGGTGGGTCGGGCTTCAAGGAGGGACATGGCCCTTTTGTCCTTGGGCCCCACCTGGAGGCCAGGTTCCATTCTGGCCCCACAGTTTAGGAAGGAGCACGTGCTTGGGTGGGGGCCTGGGAGGATTGGTTGGGATGGGCAGAAGAGAAGGCTCCAGGATGTGAAGGGCTGTCCCGGGGCAGAGGGATGCCAGAGCCAGAAGCACTGGGGGGGGGGTGCTGCACAGAGACCCCCTCACTCGTGTGGGCTCCCCCTCTTTGGAAGTCTCCAACCAGAGGCCGTCCGGGCCCTTGTTGGGGACATCCAAGGCTACCAAGACCCCCGCCGACACTCACCTCCTGCGAGTCTGGGAAAGCCTGCCTGACGGAGGTGACCGGGCTTCCCGGCTTATGTTGTCCCTCCGCTTGGAGGCCAGGACATGGCCACGAGGACCCAGCCATAGTCCGCAGTGCCAGTGAGACCCTTGCCCTCTCTGGGCTCTCTCCAGCCTGAGTCTTCTGGGAGAAACAGGGTGAGGGAGAGGGAAGGGAGAGATTCATGCTGGCCGCTTCCCAGGCCAAGGGCCACCTTCCAGGGAGCCTGACCCAGTCTCTGAATGGCGGGGCCGCCCCCTAGCTCGCCACACCGTTTGTTTGTGTGCGGTCCCCTCCGTTAGAGCGTCTCGGCAAGGGCACGAGCTGCCTTTTGCTTTTCTGTGTGTCCAGCCTTGGTGCAGCGCTTGGCATGTGGTGTCAGCTTAAGGGCCTGGAAGCGAGGGAGAGCAGCCCCACGGGGCGGTGTGTGAGGGGCCGGAGGTGTCCGGCCGGGGCCAGGCGCGTGTCCGCGGGGGCCCGGGGAGGGAGCGGGAGGTGGCTTTGGGCCCCACTCAGCCAGCCCGAGCTCTCCGCTGGGCTGCAGTTGCCCACAGGCCCTGTTTGGTGAGCGGGGGGCTGCTGCGCCTTCACTGACTTTCCATACCTCCTGTTTGTTAATTATAGAGATGTAATAATGCGATTAGCGCACTATTAAAAAAATCACTGATATGATTACCATGGATTTAATATCACATGATATATCATTATATCGTTACACGGTGACAGATGTAATTGAAATACACTTATTGGAGCTGGGGGTCGCGTTTCATTCAATCCAAGGCCCCCTGGGGCGGAGGAGAGCGCTGGCTAAAAATAAGTGGCAGCGAAGGAAAACAAAGGAAGGTACGGGGGCTGCCAGGCCAGGAAGCCCACCAGACTCACAGCCTGAGGCCCGCTGCCTCCGCCGCCACCACCAGCCCAGCGAAGCTGGATCGCTTCCTTCTGGTCGTTGAGGAAAGGTGAAAGCAGCCATTGGGAGGCTCCGAGCCGGGCTTCGGCTTTGACCCGGTGCGGTGGGCGCAGGGTCGTATCTGCCCTGCTGTTCCCCCCCACACCCGTGCCCTGGCCAGGGACAGGCCACCCCTTGGCAGGGGCTGTGTGGCTAGGAGCCTTCTGGCTCCTCTTGGGTGTGGTGCCGTCAGCCACTTGTCAGGTCAGGGGTGATCAGCATGTTTCTCAGGGCCCGGGGAGCTGTCTTTGGGGGGGTCCCCATAATCTTCTCTGCTCCGGCTGACTGCTCCCCGATGCTCCTTTTTCCTCCCCTCACTGGCCAGGCCTGAGTATGTCCCCATACTGGGAAAGGCTTCTCCTCCAGACAGCTTATCTCGGTAGGAAGGGGTGGACAGAAGAGCTGGAAGGGGAAAGGAAGGGAAGTAGTCCTGCCATGGCAGCCCACTGGTCCAGGCTTTGGCCCTCAGCCCCAGAACGGGCCGCGGTGGAAGCTTGGGACGCAGCTGCAGAGCCCAGCTGTGGTGGGGAGGGTTTCTCACAGCTAGCCATCCTGGCAGGGGGCTGAGGGGTGGCAAGGGCTGAGGGAGTTGTCTCAGAACAGCCGGCAGGGGGTGACTAGGAAAATCAAAGCATCTGACCCTCAGTCACTGAAGGGCCTCCCCGGGGAAGCCCCGGAGCCGAGGAGGGGAGAGTGCCAAGAAGAGCTTAGGCTTCCCGGCACTGCCGCGGGACGCTGCCCCGAGCGGTCGTGGCTCCCCCACGTCCATCCTGGATGTCCCCAGAGCCAGGGCCCCATCAGCCCCAGCATCCTCCTTGAGCATCCGGCCGACAGCTCCCCCTGACATCCCAGTAGCACCTCGGACTCACGTCCAGGAAAGTTATCTTTCCCCTCTGCCCAACCTTTCTATTTTGTTGTCATCGCCCCTCACTTCTCTCCCTCCCCCATCCCTCCCCCATCCAGCTGTTGCCAGATCTCCTCTTTTCTACCTCTCTCATCCATAATAATGACAATAATAGCTAACATTTATATAGTTCCTCCTCTGTGCCAGCCCCTCTGCTAAATGCTTTACAATTACTCTCATCTGATCCTCACAAAACCCACAAGGCAGGTGCTCTTATTGTCCCATTTCGCAGAGGACAAAACCTAGAAGGAGGAGAGCTGTAGGACAATGGGTTGAGGGGATGATATGATCTACTTTCTTTTTCTTCTTTTTTAATGGGAGAGACTGTGAACATTTGAAGGCAGTAGGGAAAGCTCTGGGAGGTAGGGAGGCAACGATCAGCCTGCTGGACTCTATGAGAGGAGGTCATTGGAAGGGAGGGGGGATCTGGGGGTCTTGAGCAGGGAAGAAAGGCTTTGGAATTGCTACTGGGGGAGTGATCCAAGGAATTAATCACAGATGAGTAAAAGCATTTTATGAATTTATTTCCTGTCCCCTCCCGAGTCAGCCTGTGGAAAGCTAGCCGGCACTGGTGGTCCCTTTTGCCTTTTTTAAAAATCTCTCCCCATTGCCCCTTGTTCTGTCACTAATCAGAGCAAGCCTAATGCCTTTTCCACGTAACGGCCTTTCAAGTAGTTGATACTTTTCAAGTAGTTTATACTCCAGCCTCTTGTCTTCTCCGGACTCGCCGAGCCCAGTTCTTTCCAACCGCTCCTCATCATCCTCCAGCCTGGTTCTCCTCCTCGGGCACTCCTTCCTAAAATAGAATAGAAGGTAATGTGATAAATAAAATATAATGACCCAAACTGAAAGCAGCCCATGGACAGGCCTAACAGGGGGAGGAAAGCACGGTGGAGCCGTCACCTCCTCGTCCCGAGAGCTCGGCCCCTTCCAATGCAGCCCCGGCTTTCATTCAGAGCCACTGATGGCTGCCACATCACACCAGTACTCACACTGAGCTCGAAGTCCACTGAAACCCCCAGCTCTTTTTCAGAACAATGGCTGTCTCATCTTGCCTCCCCTTGTACTTGCAAAGTTGGGTTTTTGAATTCAGAGATAAGATTTTACATTTTCTACCTCTATTGAATTACCTCTTTTTAGGTTCAGTCCAATGGCGGAGCCTGTCAGGATCATTTTGGATCCTGACTCTGTCATCCAGTACGTTAGTTAACCATCCCTCCCAGTCCTGTGTCATCTGCAAAGCCGCCCGACATCTGTGCTTTTATCCCAGGCATTGATAAGAATGTTAAACAGCACTGGGCCAAGCACAGATCCCTGGGGCACTCCACTGGAGACCTCCCGCCAAGCTGACATTACACCATTAATGACTACATTTTGCCTCTGGCCATCCACACAGCTCCCGATCCATCGGATTGTGTTTCATCTTTTCCACACGAATGGTAGGAGACACTTTATCAGAAGCTCTGCTAAAATCAGATGTCGGCTAAAGATGATAACTACACTGTGCTCCCCCGATCGTGATCTGCCCTCGGAGCTAGCTCACTGTGGGAATGTCACTTTGCCACTGTCTGGCTCAGTTTTCTCATCTCTAAAATGGAGGTAATAATAACACCTCCGTTTGCTCCCCAAGGTTCAGAGGAATAATATTCGTAAAGAACCTTGCAGGTTGAGTAAAATGTTTCTTCTTATTATGATGAGCTAACCCTGTCAGAAAAGAAGGAAATCAGAATAATCTAGCATGACCACGGCTTTTGTTGTTGAAGCCAGAGAGAGAGAGAGACAGAGACAGAGAGAGAGGAGAGAGAGACAGAGAGAGAGAGAGACAGAGAGAGAGAGAAAGAGAGAGAGACACAGAGAGGAGAGAGAGAGACACAGAGAGGAGAGAGAGAGACACAGAAAGGAGAGAGAGAGAGACACACACACAGAGAGAGAGAGACAGAGAGAGAGAGACAGAGAGAGAGAGAGAGACAGAGAGAGAGAGAGAGAAAGAGAGAGAGGAGAGAGAGACAGAGAGAGAGAGACAGAGAGAGAGAGAGAGACAGAGAGGAGAGAGACAGAGACAGAGAGAGAGGAGAGAGAGACAGAAAGACACAGAGAGAGAGAAAGAGACAGAGATAGAGAGAGAGGAGAGACAGAGAGAGAGGAGAGAGAGACAGAGAGAGAGACAGAGAGAGGAGAGAGATGATAGATGAACGGATGGATAGATAGATAGATAGATAGATAGATAGATAGATAGATAGATAGATAGATGGAAAAAGGAGTAGGTGGGTGAATAAATAGGTAGATGGATGGATAGATGATGGAAGGATAGAAGGATGAAGGGAGGGAGAGGTGGGATGGATGGATGGATACATGATGGAGGGATATGTGGATGAAGGGATAGAAGGAAGAGAGACAGGCGGGTGAATGGATCGATGGATGTATGCATAGATAGAATAGATGTATGCATAGAAAGACAGTCACTCAAGCATTTATCAAACACCCACTTTATTCTAGGCACTGTGCAAGGCCTTAAATAGAGATGCTGATGGTGATGATAGAGATGACAGAATACAGAGGCAGAGGCACCTAGATGGGGCAGCAGCTGAGCCTCAAGTAAGGAAGACCAGAGTTCAAATTCAGCCTCAGACACTGTGTGACCCATGCTGGGCAAGTCACTTCGCTTTTATCCGCCTCAGTTTCCCCTTCTGGAAAGTGGGAATGATAAGCACCCCTTCCCTGAGTGAGGATGAAATGAGAGAATATTCACTTTGCTGATTTTGTAAATGCTAGCGGCTGTCATTATCAGTGTAGACAGAAGGAAAGAAAGGACTTTCAGTCAGCACTTAACTTCAGGCTTGCCTTCCAGTGAGGAGAAAGCAGCCCAGGCAGGAGTATGAGAAGTCACCATAACTGCCATGTTTAACCGTCCCTGTGTTGGCAGACTCTGGTCCCTTTTCTGAGCATCGGGCGCCCTCCCCACTCCCCGGTCCCTCAGGACAGCCTGGCAGGCTCAGTGAGCCTCCTGGCCAGTTTTCCATCCGGGCCATGCGGCTGGTGCTCTCTCCCTGCCTTCACCTCCCTTGCCCTGTGCTCACACCATCCTTGGCCTAATGGAAAAGGGAAGTGAGACAAGAAAAGAGTATCAGAAATGAAAGAATCAATGAGTCAGTGATGGGGGAATAATGACAAGCGCACGAAAAGCATTTATTAAGTACTTCTTGTTCAGTCATGTCTGACTCCTTGGGAGTCCATTTGGAGTTCTCCTGGCAGAGATACTGGGGGGGGGGGTGACCATTTCCTTCTCCAGCTCATTTTACAAATGAGGAAACTGAGGCAAACAGGGTGACGTGATTTGTCCAGGGTCACACAACTAGGAAGTGGCTGAGCCCAGATTTGAACTCAGGTCTTCCTGACTCTAGATTCTGTGCCAAGTATTGAGGCCACAGATACATAGATGAAGCTGTTCTTGGCCTCAGGGAGCTTACATTCCCAGAGGAGAACAAGACCTACATGGCGTTAACGGCCTCTGAAGGACACTTTGGTCCAAGGAATCACTGGGTAACCGGAAAAACCACAGGACAGTCCCTCTGGTAGAGAAACACTCGAGTGGATTGGTCACTGTTCCCAGAGCTTGAAGTAGAAATGGGCCATAAGGTCTGGGGAAGTCCTATGTCCTGGTGTTCCCAGCATGTGTCAGGCTGGGCCTTGGAGAGTCTGGGCTGGACTATGGTGAGTCTGGGCTGGGCCTTGGCAAGTCTGGGCTGGACTATGGCAAGTCTGGCCTGGGCCTTGGCGAGTCTGGGCTGGACTATGGCAAGTCTGGGCGGGCCTTGGCGAGTCTGGGCTGGGCCTTGGCGAGTCTGGGCTGGACTATGGTGAGTCTGGGCTGGACTATGGCGAGTCTGGACTGGACTATGGTGAGTCTGGGCTGGACTATGGCGAGTCTGGACTGGACTATGGCGAGTCTGGACTGGACTATGGTGAGTCTGGGCTGGGCCTTGGCGAGTCTGGGCGGGCCTTGGCGAGTCTGGGCTGGGCCTTGGCGAGTCTGGGCTGGGCCTTGGTGAGTCTGGGCTAGGCCTTGGCGAGTCTGGGCTGGACTATGGTGAGTCTGGGCTGGGCCTTGGCGAGTCTGGGCTGGACTATGGCGAGTCTGGGCTGGGCCTTGGCGAGTCTGGGCTGGACTATGGTGAGTCTGGGCTGGGCCTTGGTGAGTCTGGGCTGGACTATGGTGAGTCTGGGCTGGGCCTTGGTGAGTCTGGGCTGGACTATGGTGAGTCTGGGCTGGGCCTTGGCGAGTCTGGGCTGGACTATGGCGAGTCTGGGCTGGGCCTTGGCGAGTCTGGGCTGGACTATGGCAAGTCTGGACTGGACTATGGCGAGTCTGGGCTGGACTATGGCAAGTCTGGCCTGGGCCTTGGCGAGTCTGGGCTGGACTATGGCAAGTCTGGGCGGGCCTTGGCGAGTCTGGGCTGGGCCTTGGCGAGTCTGGGCTGGACTATGGTGAGTCTGGGCTGGACTATGGCGAGTCTGGACTGGACTATGGTGAGTCTGGGCTGGACTATGGCGAGTCTGGACTGGACTATGGCGAGTCTGGACTGGACTATGGTGAGTCTGGGCTGGGCCTTGGCGAGTCTGGGCGGGCCTTGGCGAGTCTGGGCTGGGCCTTGGCGAGTCTGGGCTGGGCCTTGGCGAGTCTGGGCTAGGCCTTGGCGAGTCTGGGCTGGACTATGGTGAGTCTGGGCTGGGCCTTGGCGAGTCTGGGCTGGACTATGGTGAGTCTGGGCTGGGCCTTGGTGAGTCTGGGCTGGACTATGGTGAGTCTGGGCTGGGCCTTGGTGAGTCTGGGCTGGACTATGGCGAGTCTGGACTGGACTATGGTGAGTCTGGGCTGGACTATGGTGAGTCTGGGCTGGGCCTTGGCGAGTCTGGGCTAGACTATGGTGAATCTGGGCTGGGCCTTGGCGAGTCTGGGCTGGGCCTTGGCGAGTCTGGGCTGGACTATGGTGAGTCTGGGCTGGGCCTTGGCGAGTCTGGGCTAGACTATGGTGAATCTGGGCTGGGCCTTGGCGAGTCTGGGCTGGGCCTTGGCGAGTCTGGGCTGGACTATGGTGAGTCTGGGCTGGGCCTTGGCGAGTCTGGGCTGGACTATGGCGAGTCTGGGCTGGGCCTTGGCGAGTCTGGGCTGGACTATGGCGAGTCTGGGCTGGGCCTTGGCGAGTCTGGGCTGGACTATGGCGAGTCTGGGCTGGGCCTTGGCGAGTCTGGGCTGGACTATGGCGAGTCTGGGCTGGGCCTTGGCGAGTCTGGGCTGGACTATGGTGAGTCTGGGCTGGGCCTTGGCGAGTCTGGGCTGGGCCTTGGCGAGTCTGGGCTGGGCCTTGGCGAGTCTGGGCTGGGCCTTGGCGAGTCTGGGCTGGACTATGGTGAGTCTGGGCTGGGCCTTGGCGAGTCTGGGCTGGGCCTTGGCGAGTCTGGGCTGGACTATGGCGAGTCTGGGCTGGGCCTTGGCGAGTCTGGGCTGGACTATGGCGAGTCTGGGCTGGGCCTTGGCGAGTCTGGGCTGGACTATGGTGAGTCTGGGCTGGGCCTTGGCGAGTCTGGGCTAGACTATGGTGAATCTGGGCTGGGCCTTGGCGAGTCTGGGCTGGGCCTTGGCGAGTCTGGGCTGGACTATGGTGAGTCTGGGCTGGGCCTTGGCGAGTCTGGGCTGGACTATGGTGAGTCTGGGCTGGGCCTTGGCGAGTCTGGGCTGGACTATGGCGAGTCTGGGCTGGGCCTTGGCGAGTCTGGGCTGGACTATGGCGAGTCTGGGCTGGGCCTTGGCGAGTCTGGGCTGGACTATGGTGAGTCTGGGCTGGGCCTTGGCGAGTCTGGGCTGGGCCTTGGCGAGTCTGGGCTGGACTATGGTGAGTCTGGGCTGGGCCTTGGCGAGTCTGGGCTGGACTATGGCGTCCATTATTGCGTCTGGGCTGGGCCTTGTATTTGTGTGTTTTATACGTGCTGTCTGTGAGCAGTTGTGCCCTCTGCAGCCCATAAGCGCCCTGCAGGCGGCTCCGGACCAGAGTTGCCGGACTGAGGCCAGTTCTTGGTAGAGCCCCGCAGGCTTCAGCCCAGGCGCCCTGTTCCCCTTCTGTGTTCTCCCTAAGCAGCTACATGCTGATCTGCTCCTCAGTTTCCCCAGCAGCGACTTGCCCTTGCCTGCACTCCCTGCTCGTCACGCTGTGTATGTGACTGCAGCCCCCTCCTATTCCCGGGAGACCTTCCCAAGAGGACCCAGGGCTAGCATCTCATCCCAGGGAGGGATCCTCGGACAGCTCAGCCGGGCCAGGCAGCTCCAGGCTGCTGAGAGGCCCTTGGGAAGCTCCTCTTTTTTTCTGTCAGCCCTCTTGGTTCTGTTCTTTCCAAACAAGCAAGAGTCCAAGGGTCTGTCCTCTCTCCCCTGGGTGAGCCCTGGATGATCGGCGTCCCTCCAGACCCCAAGCCTCCCCCACTCCCCCACCTTAACCATGCATGCACTCTCACGCACACACGCAGGTACACTCGCACTCGTGCAAGGCATGTGCACACACACATACACGCCAGTCTCGGTACCTTTATCTCTCTCAGTCTCTCCGGGGCTTTGCACAGTCCCTGGAAGATAATAAATGCTCGATCAATGTTGTTGACTGATTCTAGACCTAGATCTCTGAGGATATGGGGTCCCTCTCCTTCATTTGTAGAGGAGGCAGGATTTGACCCCTCTTGGTGCCCTTCCCTCGCCGGCACTGCCTCCCATTTCCCCTCACTGGGTCTTTCTGACAGATACCGTCCCCCTTGTGGCACTCCCACCCAGCCCTGCTCCTCGAGGAAGCTTTCACACATCCCCGGCTATCTTCTGGTCCCTCCTAGCACCCGCACCCCATGGCCAGGGAACCTTCCTGAGGAGGGGCATTCCGAACCTCCCCAGGCTTCCTGGCTGCCCCCCGGCCCAGACTCTTGAGGTAGAAGTCCCTTGTCCAGGGGTCACAGGGTGACTGAAGGAGTGGAAGAAGCACCTCCTACTCTGGGCAGACCCTGGGCTAAGCGGGTGCTGGAGGAGCACGGACGGGGTAAAAGGGCTGTTCTTGAGGACTTTCCCTCCCTGTGGAGGACGGCAGGACAGGTCAGGGCCAGGGCCAGAGCTTGGGTCTGGGCAGTGGAGGCGCAGGGCAGCGAGTGGCTTCCAGAGCAGAGCCAGCACTGATCGGGCTGTTCTCAGACGGAGAGATGGGCCAGTCCTGAGAGGCGTGGGCCGGGTTACTGTGAGAGTGGGTGGCTGCTAGAATGAGTCAGGAGGGTTTTACTCACCTCCCAGTCAGGATCGCTCCCTCCCAAGGTGGAGCTGAGGGGACTCAGGTGACGGAGGCTTAGTCCCCGGAGGTCTGCTCTAGAAGGTCGTCCGGAGACGGGGTACACTGGTGAGGGCCCAAGGGTGACGGCTGTTCGGGGGACACGGTGAGTCCTGGGTGACCGCTAGCCCGTTCCCTCCTCCCTGGGGTGGCCCCTTGGCCAGGGCGGCTCAGCAGCCTGCATCGGACCTGCCTCCTCCCCCTCCCTCCCCCCTGCCCCGTAGCCCACCAGCCAGTGCCAGCCCCTTCTACCTTGGGCCTCCATCACCCAGGCTGTGTTCGACAGTGGTCTGTGAGGCCCCTCGGCCCCTGCTCCAGGCGCCCCGCTGGAGAGGCTGGGGTCTGTCTCTCTCTCGGCTGAGGGCTGTCCCGGGAGTGCGTGGGGCCGGCTGGGTCGGAGGCAGGGCCGGCCCCTCCGCTCGTTCCCCCCCTTGCAGAGAGGCTCCTGACGAGGGCTACTCCATCTCTAAAACCCAATACACTTGGAGCAGCTGCTAAGCCCGGGGTAAGCCGGCTCGGCGCAGGCTGGGGATGGGACTGACAGTGCATGGAGCAGCCTGATTATACACAATTCCATTTTCGCAGGCCCAGCAATGTAATTTCACAGGGCGATCAGTGTTTGCATGTAATAGCAGGCTGGGCTAAGGTGTCAGAATATTAAAGGCGCTAATGGAAGGCTCCCGATACACTGGGGGCCGGCCTGCCCGCGCCGTCGCAGATGGCTGGGCACTAAACTAATGGGGCAGCATCCAGGGAGGGAGAAGCTTGGGCCCGGGAGCTCCCGGGAGGGAGTCGGGGCACCTGCTTCCCAGCCCAGGCACGGAAATTAAACTGAGACCTGGGAGGCGGGGAGGCGGGGGGAGGGGCGGCGCTAGAAGCCAGCTCCGAGGCAGGCAAGGCTTTTGGGGGGGCAGACCGCTGTGCCCCCCCACCTTGGGCCAGCAGGTGGGAGTGAAGAGACCGGGCCTGTCAGGGAACCCACGGGGGAATGAAGGGCCCACCCACAGTTACAGCAACAGCAGGAAGCAGAGTTTGGGCCCAGATCCAAGTCCGCCACCCTTCTGTGTCTCTGTTATTCTCCCCTCATGAAGCAGGCTCCCCCTAAATCCAGGATGCTTGTCCTGGCAGGGTGAGTGGGAGGATGTGGTACTAGGTCCAGGCCCAGCAGGGGTTCTTCACACTCCGAAGCAAGCCGGTGCCCTCACGTTGACCACAAGCCTTGGCCACAGGTCGTCAGTTAGTGGGGTTCTAAGAAGGGACCCCAAAAGCCTCTGAGCCCAGCCTCAGGGTGGTCCCCCCTGCAGTGCGGCCATCCTGCTTCTGCCACCTAGTCCCCATTGGGGCTCTGTCATGTGAAGGGTTCCTGCTAGCCGGCCTCAGCCTGCCTCCTGCCGGTCCAGATCTTGTCCCCTCGCACAGGCTCCTGCTGGGGCTGGGGCCCCATGGCCCTGGAGCCTTGGAAGGGATGAGCAGACCCTCACTTAGGCCGGGGGTACAGCCGGGGCATGCACCAGCCACTTTGGCAACGTGTTCCATTCTCATGTGATGTCCACAGACCGGGAAGAGCATTAGCCTTGGACTCCTCCACGCTGACCTTCACAGCCCTCCTAAATTTTGCTCTCTGGTCCTCCTCGTGGCATCCCTTGTGCTCCCCTCTCACTGGTCCTCCAGGCCCAGCTCCATCCTCCCCTCCCAGGCCTCCAGCAGGTACAGCCAAGAGCTCAGGGCTCAGGCTCGGCCGCTCGGGGCAGGGGGATTCTGTGTGATTCTGTGCCTTGGCACCTGCCCCAGAGCCAGGCATTCAGTAAGTGATTAATCGGTGCTTGTTGACTGACTGGTTGGTTGGTAGTGCCCCACCTGGGACTTGCTTGGTTCACATTCTGCGTGTGTCCGTGTCTGCATGGGTGTCTCTGCCATTGAGCTCCCCGAGAGGAGGGCTTGTCCCCAGTGACCAGGCGGGGCTGGGTGGGCCAGTAGGGCCTGCTTGGGCAATGCCTCTTGATCAACCGAGGCCCCTTCTGCAGCCTCTCTGGCCCAGGCCCCGGGGCAGGGGGACAGGGCTTGTGGGCCCGGTGTTTGATGAGCGCCCTAGAGGTGGGGCTGGAAACCCTTCCTCTGACACCACAGGAAACTGAGGCTCTCTTCTCTAAGACCCTGCAGGGCGGATGGGCGAAGCCGATGGGAAGGAAGCCCGGTCTGGGAGTCTGGACCCCTCGGCACCGCGCCTGCTCTCCCTGCCAGGGCCCGCAGCGGGCATTAACCGTGTTGTCGTGAGCCCTTCCGTGAGCCGAGGGGGAGAGGAGTGTGTGAAAATCAGACACTCAGCAGGGAGAAGCGGGCTCGGGGCCGGGTCACGGACACTAGGCGACCGTGCCTTCTCTGGGAATGGGAAACTGCCCAGCATGACAGCCACAGGCCGCCGCCGAGATGTGCCCATTCATCTCCACCCGGGCTCTGACAAGCTAGACTGCCCTTCGTGAAAGACATCAGTCAGACGGTGGAGCTGGGCTGGGGGCCACTCGCCCGCCTCCCTCTCCCCCCCTCCCTCCGTCTCTCTCTCTCTCTCTCTCTCTCTCTCTCTCTCTCTCTCTCTCTCTCTCTCTCTCTCTCTCTCTGTCTCTCTCTCTCAGTTTGTCTGTCTCTGTCTCCCCTCACACACTTTCTTCCCTCCTTCAGCTGAGGAACGGGGGCTCTTTGATGAGAAGCCGGCGACGATAACGGGCACAAAGGGCCCCCGGCCCCCCAGACAGCTGTGATAAGGGTCTCTGTCACCCGGGATGAAGGTGTCGAGATAACATTGAGGCCCCGGGAGGCGGGAGAGAGCGCGGCAGGGGCTGGGTGCGTCGCCGCCCGCCCAGCGCTAAGCTGGGAAGCGAGCTCGGCACCTGCTAATACGCGTGTTTAATATTTGATGTGTTGGGATAAAGCAGGATCACCTTCGAATTGAATTGAGTGTCAGACGAGAATCTATTACTGAAATTCGGGTGTGATTTGACAGCAAAGTAGACGATGTTATTCTTCACTAGTTACTGCAATCTTCTCGCCGACATCACTTAAATATTTTTTTCTTTGCTTGAGTAAACACACATTATCCTTCTTTTTTCCACCCTTCCTTCCTTTTTTTCCTTTTTAGAGGAAAAAAAATACCCAGCTTGCCTTCTCAGGGCTGATAGAGTAGATGGTTATTTCTTTATTTGTCCTATTAAATGGAATTTCTGATCGTTTAATCCTGCCTTTGTAAGTGATTTTTAAAGTACTTGAAAGCTGGGAAGGGCCCCCGCTTCTCCCTCCCCTGCTCGGCTCTGAGCGAGGCCAGCTGGCCCAAGACCCGACCCCCCGGAGGCTGACCTCCGGGCTGGCTAGCTCCCAGTTGGGGTCCTGCACCCTGTGCCCCGGGGCTACCGAGGACCTTGGCCTGGGCTGAGGCTTCAGAAATGGGGTTCTTAGGGGACCTCCCTGGTGGGGCTGGGGAAGGGGGGGCTGAGAAAGGAGCGAAGCCCCCTGGGGGACCACTCCCCTCTCCCCTCACTCAGCACAGGGATTCCTAAGGCCTGACTGGAGGAAGAGGGGGCCAGACTTGGTGTTTGAGAGAAGGGAGTGCAGGTCAGGGCACTGCCCGGCCCAGAACCCGCTGCACTACCCTGGCCTGACCCAGCCCTGTCTGCCAAGCAAGTCGAGTGTCCACATGATTCCTCCACCCCCAGCTCCCTCAGCGCTGACCCCAGGGCTCCGGGGGCACCACAGAGAGAACTCATGGCCCGGATTCCAGGCCCACCTCGACTTTCCCTCCTTGTTGGCAGCCTCTGCCAGCCTGGACGTACCCTCTGAACCTTTTATCCACACCTCTAGTGTGTGACCTTGGGCCTACGCCCTCACTTGCCTCCCCTAGAAGTCCCCAGAAGCTTCTGGCCCCTTGCTCCCCCCAGAAAGCCTCTCCTCCTTTCCGCCTCCACCGGCCTGTGCCAGCCTGCCCGGCCCCTCTGCTTTGCTCCTCTGCTGGGTTGGAAGGTCTGGCTCCAGCCCTCAAAGGGGCATAAACTTACTCCTTGGAGGGGAGGCCATCGCTGCCATCCCCCCGCCGCAGGGGGCCCTTCCGGTGCCTGCCGGCCAGGGCTCGCCATGACCCCGGGAGCCCCAGAGAAGGCCCTCTAACCTCCCCTCCTCCCCCTCAGTGCTGAGTTAACAGTCAGGAGCCGAACTTTGCTGTTTAAAGATTAAAGGCTGCCTTTAAATATTAAACACCAGAGCATCTCTCCTGATGGGGTGGGGGGATCTAGTCAGCAACTTAAAGCTGAGCGGGGTTAGTGCCCCCTGCAGACCCTGGCAGAGGGCGGGAGGAGGCCCCCTCCCCCTCCTGCCCCCCACCCCCAGGAGGTGTAAGAAGAAGGGAGAGAGGAGCTGGGGGGGCCAGGGAGCAGATCGATGCCCCTGGCACTTCCTTCCCCAACCCCAGGAAAAACAATTAACAGCAGATCGATGGGCAGTGGGCTTTGAATATGCATAAGTGTGCACTTGACCTTCATGGGGAGCAGAGACAACCCCCCTACACACACACACACACACACACACACACACACACACGCACGCACTCACACATGGGGGCTGCTTAGGGAGTTTTCTCAGGTAGTCCAAAGGCCTGGCTGACGACCTTGATTCCCGCCAGGTAGGACCGGGGGCTCTGGGACAGTGAGCCAGGGCAGGACAGGCAGAGGCAGCTGGTGGTGCAGGGCATTGGGCCTGGAGCCAGGAGCTGAGTTCGAGTCCAGCCTCAGATGCTTCCCAGCTATGTGATCCTGGGCAAGTCACTTAACCCACCTGCCTCAGTTTCCTCAGCTGTTAAATGGGCTTGTAGGGCACCTTAGCACAGGGCCCTCTCATCCATCTCTCCAATCCTTTGTCTTTTCCTGCCCTCCTTGCTCTTAGGTAGAGCTTCTCCGGTCCCCACACCTTTGCTCACACTGTTCCCCCTGCCTGTAATGCCATTCCTGCAAGGCCCAGCTGCCCATCACCTGCCAGACGGGCACCTCCCCTTCCTCGGAGCCCCCAGACCCGCGCGTGTGCTCTCGGACTGCGAGCTCCCCGCGCCGAGCCAGCGCAGTGTTTACCAGACCCCCGGTGGCCAGGAGGAGGCCGGCCGGGGCTTTGGGGCCCTTGTCCTGTGGGTGTCCCTCCCGCCTCGGGGCTTGCCCAGGGTACGGGGTGGGGGCGACGGCTGCAGAGGGAGGGGCCAGGAGGCGGCAGACTTGCAGCTTGGGAGAAGAAGGGGAGGGGGAGAGGGCTGTGTACACAGCAGGAGGGCTGGGAATTAGGCATTGACTTAATTAGGAGTTGTAATTGCTAATCACCTCCCTCTAGGACCCACCTCATGTGCTATTAATTACTATTAATTATGTGGACCCTGCATAGCCTGAGAGCCAAGCCTGGCTCACGGGCTGCAGGACTGCTGGGCCACCAGGCCTTCTCGCTCTCCCTGCGAGGGCCCCCCCACTGATCCGGGCCGGACCCCGGAGTGGGGGACAAGGGGGGCCTGTAAGCACCTGGGGGCAAGTGGGGGGAGTGTTGTGGAAGGGGGTGTCCAGGCCTCCATTAACCAGTCTCCTCCTCTCTTCCAGGCCTACAGCTTTGCCATGGGCAGCTGGCCCAAGAACGGACTTCTAGATATGAACAAAGGCCTCAACCTCCAGCACATAGGACGGCCTCACAGCGGCATCGGTCAGTCTCCGCGGCCTCGGCCTCTCTGTCCTCCGCCTGCTCCCCCTCCCCTCCCCTCCTCCCTCCCCCACCCTGTCTCTGCCGCCGTGGGCCTTTTGGGTGCCGGGGGAGGGGGGCGGGCGCCGCGGGGAGCTCCGTGCCTCCCTGGGCCGCCTTGGTCGGGATACGTCAGCGGCTCGGGACTCGGTGGTTCTCGAGATTTTGCTCGGGTTTCCAAAGGGCGGCCTGTGGGCAGGGCTCGGGGGTCAGTGGACTGGCTCCGAGAGCTGGGGGGACAGGGGTAAGGGAGCCTCCCCTGCCCCCTTTGTGCCTCGTGTCCCTGCTCAGGGCAGGGGAGGGGGCTGGGGGACCTCCTTAGAGAAACTGCCGCCAGCTCTGCTCCTGAAGGGAGCTGTTTAATATTGTTTCAAGGCTCTGGCCACTAAACTCTGGGATCGATACGAGTTAAGGAGATGAATTATTTAAACCTCACCAGCTTTTAATTAGTAAGGTCCTTCTGAGCGATGACTCTGGCTGCATTATTGACGGTGGTGGCGGCATGAGAACGTGGTCCTCAGATGTGGGGGGCTGGGGGACAGCTGGGCTTAGTGGGGGCCGGAGCTCTCGCCGCGCTCTCCCTGAAACCCAGGGACGCGTGTCCTTGACCACACGGGCCTCCCAGAGTGGGCCGTGCCCCGGGCCCTGTCCGCTCTCCGTGGGAACCGGAGCCGGGCCTTTGTCCTGTGTGAGCGGGAACGAGGCCTCCTGGCCCCCATGCCCCCCCCCCCCCCCGCTGGCCTCCCGGAC